>NC_065514.1:20048143-20124250 GCF_006386435.1 Epinephelus moara | reverse complement strand
CGATATGAGGCGGTCTTTGTGGAAAAAAGCTTGTTTAGTGGACTAACTTTGCACTTGAAGGTATGCCCGTTCACTTACGTTTTAACAGGTCTGACGCTACGGCTGTATCTAGGCTAACGGCTAACATGCTAACTATTATTTCTATGTCACTAGTCACTTGAAACAAATTTAGGACGATAGGAGACAGGTTGAAATAAACCGAAATTTCCCTTTAAGCTGAAATTTGGTATGTTTCCAACCCGTTGTCATTGCAGCACATCACATATCACCGCTTGGTCAATGATATTTATATTTACATATTACATGCTAGGTATCCTCCTTTGCTTACTGTTGATGTTGCGGGATGACTTGTCAATTTATGCCTGTTGTCAGATGTCAGTTTTCACAGGAAATGTATAGTTTCTATGCATACAGTTTGGATTAAAGTCTAGGGTTTGTCAGATCTATCCACCGCCCCTTCCACGCATCCTATAGGGACTTTCCAGCTCCTTATATTATGTCATTACCGTCAGTGATTAAAACTACACTACTGCCGCGACAGGTGCCGTCCGGCCATATTATTAACTGACACCGCTCATCTGTGTATCATACTGCAACAACAGGTGCCATCCAGCCAACCAGCGGCACATCATAACACTGCGAAAGGTTTCATCCGGCTGCGTTACAAACTGATGTCGGCTGGTGACGTATCTTACCGCTGCAAAAGATAGCTTTTGGTGTCGGTGTCTCGTGCTGAAAACACTGACAAAGCGACAGTATTTCTTGCCTTCGGCATGAGAATGAGCTGATCTGATGGAATTTAAAATAAAATAAACCATTTAAAATTGTGTGTCTCTCCCCTAAGCCAGAATAAAAAAATATAAGTCTCTACCCAGTGCTTAAAATATTATTTGACATACTTCCCCTATTTTGCACCACCCCTTCCCCTCTCATAAATAACCAACAGTCCCTAACCCTAATAATATACAGAAACGTGTGCCTTCAAAATGTAGCGCTACATCACGATAAGGCAGAAAAGCAATTCTTTTTTGTTTTTCTTCAGCCTCGCTCTTGTATTTTGTCACTTTATCTGAACTGGTGTGTGGTTGGCTTTTGTTTCTACAGACTGAGAGAGTAAAACAAATGAGCTGCTCAGTGTTATCCATTACATGTCACCTCAGGCTGTGTATTTGTAGGGCAGTAGTGGGGCTCGTAAAGTGTTGAACAGACCCATTTCTGATGCACCATTTGTACCAAATATTGCTCTTACAACAACAAAATGAACCTTTATCATTCTAATCCCCAGTAATGAATTTTGAACTGTTTGAACCAATGCGGATGTGGTACAATTCCTTCTATTGAAAACCACAATAACTGCGAGATAGCGATCTCACATGCTCCGCAAACTATACATCAACAATCTGGACGCTATTAAACCCAAGTGAAAAGGATGGGATGGTGTTTATTGTTATCTGTTTTCAAAAGCCCTTATAAGAGGAGCTTAAGACAGATTGTGGAAATCCATTAATTCTCTAGAAAAAAAAAGGTTTATTGCCTTGTATGAAATCACAGGATTTGTTGGGGGGGTTGAATTTAACCTGTAATAGCTTTACCTCAGCTTGCGCACATTGTCAGAGAAGTGACTGCAGCACACAGATAAGACACATGATGCATGACTGTGAATGCAAACCACATGGAGGGACGCCTTTTATGAATTACATTTGTTTTTATCCGCACTGAGTAATATGAACAAATCAATTAGTCACCACACACGTCACTAGCGAGATGAGTCACTCATTCAGCTGCCTAATTACTGTGTGTAGTTAATATGCATCGTTGTTGCCTCAACTTGTGTCATTTACTGAACATATTACTAATTTGCACAAGATCATTTGTTGATAAAGCTACATAGGAAAGTGACATTATGAAATAAATATAAGAGCTAATCCTCAAATTCAGCATAACACAAGTCTCCGGCCACACCAAAAAAAAACGTTCATCTTTAAATCCAGGTTTCTAATACCAAGCAATCCCCTTTTCTCTAAAACCTCAACAATAAGGATCTTAGGAGCTCTCCACTTCTCATTTTATGCAGTGAAATCTGATTTCTTTTGGAGAAAGGAATGAGGCAAGATTAACTGAATCTGCCGTCCTCCCTAACCTCTTCACAAAACTGCCCAGATTAGCTAGGAATTAAGTTTCAACCGTTTTATGTGTCTGGTCTACAGGGGGGATTATAGTTTTACTATTTTTTTCTTTTTTTGCCTCCCAATTTCACTATAAGGGCCTGACACACTGGTGTAGAGAGAGGAGAAGCAGAAGAGCAGCTGAGCCTGAACTGTCGAAAAGTGTTGTGTGTCAGTGCCCCTGTGATCATTGCTGCTTGTGTTTTACTGGAATTTCCTTGGAGATGGATGGACTGATGAGGATGGAGAGACAGAAGTTTCCTTTCACTATTGAAAACATACTGAGCAAATATCCTAACAGTAATGGAGACAGACGGCCGTGTGGAGCAAGTGGCGCTGGACTAAAAGAGAAGGCAGTGAGTCCTGCTGGAGGCCAGACAGAGGCTGTTCATCACGCCTGCCTGTGCTGCTGCTGCTACTGCTCCCACTGTGGAGACATATACCAGACTGATTTCATTCATGAAGGTAAGACTAAACCCCTACTGGCATGTTTTAAGCTGGTTTCTTCTTTGCTCCTGAACTTAAAATCAGATCTCCTCCCTGCAGCCTGTCAGTACGGATGGCCCCCGGCTATGCTCACAGACCCATGCAGGCTGGGAGACGCTCACAGGGAGGAGCAGTCACCCGGTCAGATGCAGAGGCGAACCAGACGTCACCGCACTATTTTCACAGAGGAGCAGCTGGATGCACTGGAGGAGCTGTTCCTGCAGAACCAGTATCCAGATGTGACCACAAGGGAGAAACTAGCACAGCGTACTCACTTAAGGGAAGAAAGAGTCGAGGTAAGACTGTCAACATTCAGCCTTTCAACAGATAACAGTCCTGTTTTCACAGAGACGCAGGGGTAGAGGAGTTTTAGACTGCTCCACCTGAGTGCTGTATAGTACCAACTATGGCAGATGGACAAAGATGAAGGCAACTTTAAATATTTCATTTGAGTTGGATTTCACCTAATCTCTGTGTCATATTTGACCTATATGCCTGTGTAGATAATTAGGTCTAATTTGTTCTACTTGTTTATTTCCATATAAATGTGCCAGACAATATAAGTAAAGTATGTCATGAAACAAGAGCATCACAACTAACATGACTTTTTTCTGCTGATAGGTTTGGTTTAAAAACCGAAGAGCAAAATGGAGGCGTCAGAAAAGACTTTCATTTGGGGTGGGAAACACAGAAAACTGAATTTTGGACTGTATATATGGACAACTACACTGAAAAAGAAGACAGCTGTGAATGTGTGTGAGCTTGAGTTACATCAATAAAAGGATTTTTTTAAAATGCCAATGTTATTAAATGTAATAGTCAGACATTTTTGTCAGTCAGATCATGTTAAGGTAGACAGTTTTGTAGCCTATTTGTGAATGTGATTGTTTGAGTGCATAATTAAGGACTTGCAGTATATGCTAATACTAATCCTGAATATCTAATTTTGAATCTGTGACAGGATTGTTTGCACTGCTGTGATAAAAAGTGTCCTTGAGAACAAATAAAGTTCTTTTGAGAGAGATGGAGGGACTTCATTTTTTAAAACAAACCATAACACATTCAATTTGAAGCATCTTACCAATTTAAAAGCTGAAATGCAATGAACACATCTAAGCAGAATTTAATGTTTTCACTGTATTTAAACATCTGCAATGACTACAAAACTCCATGCAGCTTAGGTGAAAAATTGTCCAGGCCTGTCAGCAACTTTCCATCTCCATATCAGTTAGTCAAATTAAATCAGTGATTGTTAATCTGGGGGGTCAGGAGATTATTGGGTCATAATAATGGGGATCACCAGATAATTTCTGTGGTACAATATAATATATTGAAATTATAGGCCTATATAAACGGTTGAAACTATATATCATATAGTAGGCTATTTGTTCTGTATGTGGGCAGATAACAGGGATCAGAGCTATGGGTATTGCTTGGTAAATACATAATCTTTTATTACTTAAACGATATTATTATAATTGTTAAAATTAAATTTAAATTTATGTTTATCAAAATGTTATCACAGAATCCTTTACAAAAGGTAATATCAGTACTGTATTCTCAAGTAGGTAGATCTGAACGAAAACACGGAAACACTTTCTACAAAAATATTATTATTACGCCGATATTTTTATGTATAGCTTAATGTATATTGCTATCATGTTTATGATAACGATTCATACATTTTAATGATTATATTGGAAATTTTATTTTTTTATATTGGAAATTTCCGGAGAGGCTGTAAACTTCCGGTGACATAACGATTACGATATTACGTACGACGTTGTTTGTACGTTGGTTCTGAAGTTAGCCGACGGTAACTGTTTAGCTACGATAGCCATGCCCACTGTTTACAGTTAGTTACGTTTACGTGGTCTTGAGTATCTAGTTAACGTTATTTACTACATACTTTAAATACGTAAACGAGGTTTCTAAAGTACAACAGCCGGCTTCCGTTTCGATTTAGTCAGCGTTTGTCTAAGAAGGATCGTCGTTAGCCGTTAGCTTAGGAGGCTAACAGGGTCTACAATGGAGGGCAGCGCCAGCGTGAGGAAAGCGCTGTCCGGGACCCTCGTACCTGCGGCGGTCACAACAGTGGCTCTGCTTCAACAACCCGAGGACAAGGAGAAGGGGAAGCTGAAGAGAAAGGTCCTCGATGAAGAGGAGTACATTGAGGTAACTAGCTAAATGACAGCCCGTTATGGTTTAGAAGACTGAGGCTAAAGGTAGTCATCAGACCTCATGATAGCAGTGCTGTGTTAGCTCTGTTAATGCTATCTTAAAAAACAGGTTAACATTGTAATCGTTACGTGTAACCAACACATATAACTTTTGGTCTTTGTCTGGGATTAGCGTAACATAGTTTGATTAAAATTGTCATAAAAGTGGCGTTTCATCTCAGAGGTAACGTTACCCCACCCCCTTTTTACTGTAGGGAAAACATAACATGGGATCCATGTCAGTGTATGAGTCATATCGTGGTATGAGAACAGACTACATATGGTCGAGGATGTTGGCAGTTGTAAGATTATGATTTGATATTATGTGTCACATTAAAAATGTCCTTTATCCTGCTTTTTTTACAGGATATTATCCTGTAGAGCTGACACTGTTATTTACTCAATCAATAAATAAATTGACGTAAAAGTAGTAGACTGTAATATTGTTAAACAAAAAATTCATATTCAAATTTTGTATTTTTTTTAATAAGCCCAAAGTCCTGCTAATAGCTTTCCAGATGATATGATTTGCAGCTTATCCCTGTTTTATTGATTGTAGATAGGGTGTATTTAGTTTTTGATCTGTCAAGCAGAGAAAAACAAGCAATTCAGAATAATTTTCTTGGTGCCCTTTGAAACTGTGATTGGCACTTTCCTCTATTTTCTGACATTTCAAAGACCAACGGATCAACCGTTTCATCCCAAGAATAATTTGGACATGAATTGATAACCATACAGCTCATATACCTAAATTGGATGACAGCGAGACTTGACTGAGAAAATACATTGAATACAATTCTACAGTGGGTCTTTGTTGTTGTATAGTTACAAAGAAAAATGTCATTATCATCCATTTTACAAAGTCAAATGTTCCTACCTCTACTCCCAACAGAGTTTGGAGAAGATCATCCAGCGGGACTTCTTCCCAGATGTGACCAAACTGCAGGCGCAGAAGGACTATCTTGAAGCAGAGGAAAGTGGTGACCTAGAGAGAATGAGAGAGATATCCATAAGATATGGATCATCTGTGACTAAATCTACACCACGGTCTTCTGCACCTTGTGAGTAGTAGTATGAGGAGGGAAACTGAACACTGTTTCATGTAGCTGTATCTTGCTTACAGAATGAAATACTCAGCCTGTATGAACTTTACCTTTTTTTCTCTTCATTCTTTTTGTATGTAAGATGTGACACCAGCAAGCTTTGAGACGCCAGTGGGCCATTCAGGATCTCCCTCCTCCACTCACGGCAGTAAAGGTTTAGATGGGGGTAAGTATCTAATTTATTTAAATGTAGATGAAGAATGTTCTGAGCTTATACAGTATGTGTGTCTATATGAACTCACAGATCTTAAACTCCTTTGTTGTAACTAACCTAAATTGTGTTTGGCATTAATAGAAGGACTTAGAAATGCTTGACAGTGATTTAACTCCATTTCTATTGATGTTGTTTTTATAGAAAGCAAGGATGATGACAAGGAAGAGAAAGAGCTGCCCTCTCTGGACCGCTTCCTTGCTAAAAATACCAGTGAGGATAATGCATCGTTTGAGCAGATAATGGATCTGGCAGAAGACAAGGAGAAGCTAAGGCATGCCTGGTTATACGAGGCTGAGACTGAGTACAAAGAGGTATGTATATGTAGAGTTAAAAGCATATATAAATTTCAAAGCAATTAATGAAATGTTTGGATTACAGTTGTACTGATAATAGAGGCACAAAATTTCATTTTGAGTCAATTGAATGATGATAGTTGCATGATTTAATGACCACATTAAAAAATATTTCATGTCTGATATTTTCCAGCGTCATGAACAAAACCTTGCCTTACCACCAGCAGAGAAAGCAGCACTTGAATGTACAAAAGCCGGACTTGAGACATGGGAGTACAAAGCGAAGAATGCCTTGATGTATTATCCAGAGGGTAAGATGGCCAAACTTGGATTGAATTTTTTTTCTTTGACATAAATCCTTATTGAAGGCATGCGATTGATCAAATTCAGCTGCTAGAGAAAATATGGCATTTATGTGTTTTATTATTTTTTTATTCAGGTGTTAAAGACGATGATGCTCTATTTAAGAAGCCACGGGAAGTAGTTCACAAGAACACACGGTTTGCTGGAGACCCATTCAGCAAAGCTCTCAACAAAAGCCAGATTCAGCAGGCTGCAGCCCTCAATGCACAGGTACATTTTTGGCCTTTATGTGCCCCATAGTTGTGAATTTATTTTCTCTGCGTGGCCCTCTATTTTTCAGATGAATAAAAGAGTGAACACGAGTACTGTAGTTGATGTATTATGTTTTATATCCAGTTCAAACAGGGTAAAGTTGGCCCTGATGGGAAAGAGCTCATCCCACATGAATCCCCAACAGTGAATGGATATGGTTTTGAAAGTATGCCATCCCCTGCACCTGGTAAGTGGGTCTTAAATCCTCAGCATAGAAACAGTCCTGAGACAGATCAAACTAAATGTTCCTTTAAATGGCTCATTGAACAACTCAACCTACAGTTGGAGATTTCTGAAAGCAGTTTCTGTTCCCTCAGGTGTGGCTGAGTCGCCTCTCATGACCTGGGGTGAGATTGAGAGCACTCCATTTCGTCTGGATGGATCAGACACTCCTTACGTTGAGAGGAATCATGGTCCATCGTTTAAGGTAGTGAACCTTCAGTGGTAGCTATAATGTTTTGATAATGATTGATTCTTTTTTCTTAAGTTGTAAAATGATGACATTGAATATATCTTGTTTCTAAAAGATTCCAGAGCCAGGAAGACGAGAGAGACTTGGTTTAAAGATGGCCAATGAAGCTGCCGCTAAAAACCGTGCGAAGAAACAGGAGGCGTTACGAAAAGTCACAGAGAACCTTGCAAGGTAAAGATGTTTGACCTTTGAAACTTTCCTGACTTTGAACCAGCTCCACATCATCTGAGTCAAACACTGTTTATTTGCACTCACTGCGATGCAACAGAGCTGGTTGAAAATGGGCAACAACCTCTTAATGAATCTGTCAGATCCTACCTTTAAAAGAGAAAGTTAAGTTTAAAGGGCACCTACTATGCTTGTCCTTATTTTCTGTCACAGATAGATAAACGGTTACAATGTCAAAGTTTCAAATAATAAAGAACAAGTATGTAAAAGTAATCCCTGTGAGCAAAAACCTTAGGCTTCAGAACGTTGTGAATCCCCTGTTTCCAGCTGTACTACTTTTGCGACAAGCTGATGTCAGCTCATGGTGGAGTTCTTTATGTGGTTATCTGCTCAAGGCACACTACTGCGAGTGTTTACATTACATACAGTGCTACATGGAGCTATGTGCTAACGTCAAGGAAACGTGATCTTGGTTGTCATTGATGTTAATTTTGCCCTGACAACGGATCGTATTCCTGCTGGAACATGTTTTGTTGTGAATATTTTGGTTTGGAAGCTTTTATTGGTGATTTTTCATGGAAACAAATGACACTAAACTCAGTTAGAGTCATTCTCCAGTTGCAGCAATGGTGCAGAGACTCCTGAGCATGCTGATCAGTAAGAGTAGACAGGGCCTTCTCAGGAGAGGTGCTTAAAGAGACAGGTGCTAAAATGAATATTACAGATAGAATACAGGTGTTGGAGCACAGACAGTATGAGGAGATAAAGTATTTTTGAACATTAAAGCATGTAAGCATGTTCCCAGTTGAAACCCAGAATACATGTATGAGCCTGAAAATGAGCATAACAGGTCACCTTTAAATTATTTTAGGCTGCTGGTTTTCGTTCTTAGTGTAGTTGTGAAAGAATCGTGTGAACTAACCGACCAAATCAACCTTTGTGTTACAGTCTTACGCCTAAAGGTCTGAGCCCAGCCCTCACCCCCGCCCTGCAGAGGCTCGTAAATCGGACATCTAGCAAATACACGGACAAAGCATTACGAGCGAGTTACACCCCATCGCCCTCGCACAGAGTCACTGGATGCAAGACTCCCTTCGGTGGCCCATCCACTCCCTCAGGAACGCCAACGCCAAACAAAGCCAAGACACCGAGCTCTCAGGACCTTACGTCACTCACAGACAATCTGCTGCAACTTCCCAAGAGACGGAAAGCCTCAGACTTTTTCTAAGTAAGAGGAGCTCTTCTCTGCTGGCCGGGATTGTACAAAACAGACATATAATACTGTGGAGAACTCGATTATAAACTGTCCAGACCTGGTTATTGTCAAATGAAAGAGCACATCTTTCAGCTGGAGGACTGGATAAAGTCATGCACAGAGGACTGAGGAGTTTTTAGGGATTTATTTGTTACATTTTTGAGCAGGTGGGTTAAAGTAGATCCCTGTGAAATGTCCAAATTCTATTTAATTACTTGTTTATCTTATTTTCTTTTATTCCAGATGCAAGGTTTCGTAGACTTTTGTACAACTGTTTCCACTCTTACAAACATTCGTCATCCCCCACAGCCACCACAGCAGCACATGCTTAAATGTTACTAATATAATTCAGTCGCTGTTTCTGAGAATTGCACATACAAATGAGATTTCAGCTCTCAGCTCTCCATTCATGCTACCATGACATTTCAGTATTTGTCTCTGCATCATAGAAATTACTCAAACTTCTGAATAAGTGTTAAAAATGGAAAAGAAAATACAGTTTCAGTGAGACAGCTCAGTGAAGGCCGGGTAAATGATGAATCTTTCTCTTTGCCTATATTGGAAAAACTTTACAGGCAGAGCTGGGCTCAGCATCATAAATCTTTACAACCTTTTTCTGAAAATCTATAATAAAACTGAACATTTTGGACAATCAGACGCCTGCAAAAGAATGTTATACCATGTATCACCAGATGACATACTCGTCAATAGTTCTGTTCTACCTCCTGCTGCTGGTGGAGCAGAACTGTGAATAATGACTTTATACCTCCCTTTTTCAAGTGTCAAATATACAGGCTTAGTCATATTGTTCTGATTTGAAAATACAGCCAGAAACACACAAACGTGCTCTCAGTCTGTTTTTTAAGCATTAGAGGTCACAGGGTCCCCTCAGGCCAGATTTATTATCAGATGACATTCTGTTGTGTAGGGAAGTCAACACACACACACACACACACACACACACACACACACACACACTGCAGCTTGATTTACGACTTCACCTCTTCAGGGGAGTCATGGGTCATAGGTCAGTGTTTTCATAACCAGGGATGTTATCCAGGAGCGGGTCAGACATTCCTTTGACTCAGTTTTGGACATCATACTTAACTCACACAAGCCTGTGTTTTTAAAACAGCAAATGTTTGATAAGGATTGTGATTTCTTGTAAGAACATATGTCCACCTTGATTTGGGTGCTGTCACAAAAGCAGTGATGGGCATATGAATATTGTTTTAAGACAGATTCACATTTTGTTAAATCTGTCTTAAAACAATATTCCCATCAGGGCCTGCACAGTTAATTGGAATATTATCAAATTACAACGTGGCCAATTGCAGGAGTTGCAATTTTTTGATCCATTATAGATGAAACATTGTAGTGTTACAGAGATACTCCGGCCTAAAAATCATATTCCAGATGTGAGGGAGCATGCGTGTTTGGCACAGACCCCAGCAAACATCACATCATCATTGCTTTTATATACTTTTTAGTAAATACAAAATGCAAAAAATACCATTCCCAATTAAATTTCAACTTATTGCAATTGCAGTAAATAATCGCAATATATATATATATATATATATATATATATATATATATATATATATATATATTTTGCATGTTGTGCAGCCCTGTTTCACATGTCCATGTGTACATGACCTTTGATGGTATGCTCTTGGTTCCTAACACATAAGATAAACCTTTATTGATCCCCAGATGGGAAGTTTGATTAAAGTAGCACATAGACAACAATAGTACAGATAAATAAAGTAAAAACATAAAAAATGAGAGATATATAAAAAAAAAAACTAAGGTAGAATGAGAAAAACTATACAAGAAAATTTGGTGAAAAAAATTGTAAGCTAAAACTATACAAGAAAATTTGGTGAAAAAAATTGTAAGCTAAAGTGTCAGTGGTGATTTATAGCAGCAGAGTCAGCGAGCATACCATATAATGTGGGCAGTGTTATGTACATAAAGCCTGAAAATGGCTGTTAAAGGAACAGTGTGTAAGATTTAGAGGGTTTTTCTAGCATCTAGCGGTGAGGATTGTCGATTGCAACCAGCTTTATCTTCTCCAGGTTAAAATTCCTTCAGTGTTTATTGTTGAGGAGGGCAGAGGTCTTTTCCTGCGATTTAAACCGGTGAAAACAAAGAAGTTTCATGTTTTAAATAATCAGTGTTTTCCCAACCCTCTCGTCACAGAGGGGCCAGGCTACTGTAGAAACATGGCGGTGCAACATGGCAATATCGGTAGATAAGGACCCACTCCCTATATAGATTTAAATGGCCCAGTCTAAGGCAGTGGTAGGCAGCCTGCGTCTCTGAAGCCTAATGTGACTCTTAAAATGGACAACTAAAATGTGCATCATACATCTCCCTCCTGGCACGTTTTACATACCTTTAGCAGTGGTTAGTCTTGAGTCGCCCCAGCTAGGCTTGCTTTTGATTCCAAATCCAAAAAAGTAGAAGTGTTGGAGAAAAAACAGAGAATTCAAAAGTGTGCGGATAGATTAATTTGCTTTTACCGTCAACTCCGCAAAGTTAAAGTCCCAAATAATCAATAATAGCCAACTGCAGAGTAGCCACCTTGTGTAAAACATTTTAATGAATGCTCATTTAGACCAGTTAGCAATATAGGCCGATTCAGACTTGATAAGCAGTGCATGTTTTGCGGCTCATTATTTTGGTGAAAAAGGGCTCTTCTGATAGTTACGGTTGCCAACCCCTGGTCTAAGGTAACAAAACACTACAGTTCTCATTTTCAGGTGATAATATTTTTAAAATGAAAAAACACAACATATAATACATGCCAATATCACCCCCTTAATTCTACACACTGGACCTTTAACACATTGGATATATTTTCCAAAATGACTGCAGAATTAGCCATAATGTTCCCTCAAAGACACAGACTCACTTATTATGATAATGGCAGTCTTGGAGTCTGACCCATGGGCTCTCACACAAGGTCAAATAGGTCACACTGTCCCAGGAAGAGATGGAGGACCATGGAATGGAGCCAATTATATTTTGGGGAGAAATACATATTTATGCATTTTCACTACAAAGGTTTCTCAAGGATCCCAAATCTCCTTTCATGACTGCTTTGGATGAAACAACTTTAGTTGGCTTGGCTTTTAGAATAAATCCCTCCTTAAGTGGAGTGATGGATGATATGAGGTCACGTAAATTCGTGACCTTGAGGTTAACTATGTCGTTACATCTAATTATCTTTTTTAATTAGCACAATCACACTTGATCAGAGTCTTGTGGTGTGCGTGACCAGCGGATGATACACCGCCCTGTGTGCCAGCAGCCCTAATTGATAAACTGCGCCAGTCACCAGCGCCGTCCGTGTGTCCGTGCCATCCGCTCTGATATTTTGGGTTGGATTCATCTCATAACAATCTCCACACACACACACTCACACACAAATAGAGATTGGTTATCGTGTGTCACACTGGGTATAAGCGGCTAAACTCCGCCCCGACAGCTCCTCCAGCTGATAGCCTGTGTGTTGAATGTTTGGGATTGTTGTGATGGGAGGCCGCAGCCATCTTGGATCAGCGCCGCTCCACACCGAGCAGCAGGAGAGGACGGACGTTCACGGCAGCGCCAGTTAGCTAACGTTAGCTGCTCGGCCAGGTTAACCACAATCCGCGTCGCTGTGCGGTGCGACTATGCTTCACATTAACGTTACAGACGCTATTTTTCTCCGTTAGCAGCCGCTTTGAGAGCATAAAAATGGGTACAAAGTGTGTTAAGCGGTTAACGTTATAACTCCGGAGAGGGCGGCGGCGGCGCAGATCCTCGGTATATTTTTTAAATTTCTGGATAGAGGAGTTACTATGAATGGAGGATAAATGTTGCCAAAGGCTGACAGCAGCAGTTTCGTCCTCTTCTCTCTTCTCTTCGTCCTCACGTTAACGGACCCACCACGGACAGGTAAATACATCCAAGTTGTTTTTGCTTTGCGTACACTCCCGTGGGCTCGGCTGGGAAGTGGGGGAAACAGAGATTACAGCTGTAAGCAAAGCGGCAGGTCAGGCGGAAAGGCCCGCTGGATAGACCAGGGACTCTGGTAGTTTTTAGACCGCTGCTCGGCTACTGCTGGGCGGCGTGGAGGACCGCCTGCCTCTCGGTACTGTAGCACCAAAAATATACAAGTTACAAAACTAAAACCTGTATCAGTAATAATCAAGAAACGCTAAAAGATTTATACAGCCCACGTAGCTATAATATATCCAATAAAAACGCCAGTTTCACATATACACCGTTCCCCCTCTTTTCTAAGCTGTTTTGCACTTATTGATACAGCTGCATTGAGATATTATGCTATAAAGATTTATCTTCACTCATATTACAAAATGTGTGTGTCTGAACTTGTATAAAAAGGCGTGTAAACAATTAAACCTAGGTGTGTTTACCCTCCTCTTCATCACTTGGTTTGTGTCCGCTTTAACGTGAAGCTGCAATTTGAAATGCATGTCATAGATCCATGATCCTGCATCCCAAAATCTGCCTCATTGACTCATCCTTTTGTCACACAGTAACACATATCCCAGTGAATAACTAGACAGTATTATAATTGTCATGATGCTTTGATAATGCAGACACAAACCATGATTTAGGCTGTTTAAAACATGCAAAACTCCCCCTGATAAGCAAATACATAGTGTGTATGTTTGTAAATAATCAAGCCATCTACAGTACAGGGATAGGTAGTCATGTCTGGCACAAAATGCCAGTGTGTTATGATCCAAACCAAAATGATTTAATTGAATTTGCCTCAATTTATACCCTGTACTGCTGCTTTGAATGCAAACACTTTCACAGTCCGTCCCGGATTGCTTTAAGCATCTAGAACATTAATGCATCTTGTGGTTTCCTTTAGGCCTGATCTTGTGATCCTGACAATCGTAAGGATTGCAGAAACTGTTATCAGTTAAAGCTATGAACAAACATGTTGTTGTTTGGCTTAATAATGAGGACTGTATTCACAGCACTGCATGATTCCCATAGTTCATTTGTGTTTGCTTCTTGAGCAGAAATTAAGTTGATATTAGGAGCTCCTTTGTGCTTCATTTGCTTTCAATTATAGAGTGTAATCAAGTGTAATTACTCATCTTCTCAAAGGTGAATTCATAATGTACTCTAATGCAAAAGAGTGAACGCAGCACCTTTTTTTTGTGAAAAAACAACTTCAGCCTTGTGCATAATGCATTTGAATAGAGTATTGCCTGGGTTTGAAACCACTCCTAGTTGTTTGGGGGACAGTATGGCCTTCATGCCAAGCCTCCTACAGGGACGACTATCTGTTTTATCATGTTTTGCACAGGCTGTGTCACAGAGGGTGTGTTTTTTTGTAGAGCTCACTGGTACACTTCGAGTGCAGGCTTCCCAAAGCTTAATGCCCACAAGACTTGGACATTCATCTTAGGAATAACCCAGTTTGCTGGAGCGTAACTCAATTTAAAAATGTTTGAGCAGGTGTGAGCATGAAACAGTTTTCATGTCACACAGGTAGGCTTCAGCCATCGTATAATGTCTTTCAGAGTCTGACACTTACAGGCGACATAGTAAGCCAGGCAACATTGTAAATGTAGTTGTGCTATTAACACTCTCCATCTGATCTGAGGGGGAAATGAAACACGTTGGACATGCTTTAAATACAAAATATGTTTAGAATCACTGTTAGTTCTCAAGTAAGTCGCACATGCAAATAATGTTCATTGGTTACTCATGCATGTATGTTTTTTACAGTATTGCAAAAGTATGTGACAAATGTAAAAAACGGAAATAGATATGATCATATATATATATTATCAGGTCAGTTTGGTGGCTCGGTGGTTAGCTTATGTGCATGTCAGTTATACACCACAGAGACATGCATATCACATGATCATAAATAGGTTGTTAATTTTTTTAATTTTAATTTTTTTTTAATTTTATATACTTTATTAATCCCCAAGGGGAAATTCAATTTTTTTCACTCTGTTTGTCAATTACACACAGGTCCGAACACACACATGCACAAACAGGACCTATACATGCACTAAGTGGAGAGATGTCAGAGTGGGCTGCCCATGACAGGCGCTCAGAGCGGTTGGGGGGTTCGGTGCCTTGCTCAGGAGCACCTCGGCAGTGCCCAGGAGGTGAACTGGCACCTCTCCAGCTACCAGTCCACGCTCCATATTTTGGTCCGGACGGGGACTTGAACAGGCGACCCTCCGGTTCCCAACCCAAGTCCCTATGGACTGAGCTACTGCCGCCCCCTAGTTAATGTGGCCATTTCACAACCTTTTGCCCAATGTTATTGCAGAAGTCTAGAAATGGGAGACACAGTAGATATGGGAACATTTTTGAAGAACCAGTCAAAGTTAGCACAGTTCGGTTAGGCTGAATATGTCGACACAATGAGGCTGAAATCTCGCCGCACGTTTCACACCACCATCGACTTGAGCAACCCGTCCACTGAACTTTGTTTATCGTCTGTGGGGCTGAGCTGTCAGTGATAAACCAGCTGCCCGTGTAACACAATTTGTTCTGCACAAAAAAGTTGGCTGTAGTTTAACTTTTGACAAACATCATCCATCAACAGTCAGAGGTTTTTGTTCACCTGATACCTTGCCAACAACTCTGCAGTTGACAGTTAGGTTGCAGCAGGCCGAACGGAGAAGACTTGAATAACAGCCACAGTGATGTACAGTTTCTGAAAGACTGTTGATATAAAGGTGTGAAAAATGACTTGTGGGAAACACTCTTGTTGTTGATGTGATGGTGGTGGAAGTTATTGTGCTTGGTCAAATATCAAGCTAGGTTTATGTAGCCAGATTCCACTGTGACTGGTAAATTAATTTATTTTATTTATTTATTTTTTTTTTTTTGTGTAATCATCTTTGTGACAGAGTGCATATACAGTATGTAGTATTCAGCCTTCGACATACCGTCGTTATGTTTGACTGTCTAAAAGCACAAAGTCCATTGATTTTTGTATCTTTTTCATCATTCAGCTAATTGTGCCAAGGGGAACCTTGTAAAAAGCTGGGAGCAGAAAATTTACTTTCAAATGTTGAATAGCAGAGAGGTGTTCATTGGCACAATGATGAGCCATTTATTCATAAGTACAACATAACATAACTCTAATCCTTGAGTTGTTATTAGCTGTAAATGGTAAAAAAGGTGATCCACCATTAATGAAACTGTTAAAGGTCCAGCATGTAGGATTTAGCGGGCTATACTGGCAGAAATTCATATTCATAACTATGTATTCATTAGTGTATAAAGACCTATAACGAAGAATCATTGTGTTTTCATTATCTTAGAATGCACAGGTAAAACAACATACAGAACGGGTCCCCTTCCACAGAGTCCGCCATGTTGTTTCTACAGTAGCTCAGAATGGACAAACCAAGCACCGGCTCTAGATAGGGCCAATTGTGTTTTTGCGTCAGTCACTGTAGTTCTTGTACTTGATGGCACACAAGAGAAGTTTCAGTGAGTTGATATTTGCAACCTCACTGCTAGATGCCACTAAATCCTACACACTACCAGACCTTTAAATAAATATTTAGTCTTTCATAAATCAAATTGGTAAAATAACATTATTCTGTTATTTTAAGAATAATCAGTTAGGTAAAAAGATGAATTGTCTCTAGCTGCAAGAGTCTGTGAGTCAGCCCTGACCTTCCACACATTTCTGGCTCGAGAACAAGACGTTATCACCTTCATACCCGAAACATTTCGCAACATTTTGCTTATGCTGCTGTCCTGTACTGTCAAGCAGTTGAACGTGTATGTGGAAGAAATGAAAATGTTGTGGAAAATCTCAGGGGAGGAAGCTGACCGTGTCACAGGGCAGAGAGATTTCTGTCAAGCTGACAATACATTTGAAAGCCAAGGGTCTTGTACCTGAGATCCCACCAGCTGCCTGCAGATAGATTATGGTTTATTTTATGCTCTAGGTCAGTGAAGATCATCCTTTGTAACTCTGGAGCAGTAGAAATGACCACTATTAATATTTTCCCCTAATGCAGTTATCCTCAGTGCTACAGCTGTGTGTTTAGGAGCAACTATGTTTACAGTTTTGTATTGAAATTGTCATGTTAGTGCTAAAAAGAAGTGAAAGTGTCAGGTCTGTCAGACAACTCAAGCATTCATTTCCCAGCCCAAACCAAACATCTATGTTTTTGAAAGAATAGGACCCAAAGTGCTTCCATCCACACCGTGTAAAGAAAATACACTGGTTTTAAATGTGAGGTGGTATAAAGAAAGAAAGAAAGAAATGCCCACTCACTTCCTCTAACAGTGAGCCTCAGTGTTGATGTGAATCATCAGTGGCTGGGGATGATGCAGTGCGCTGTGTTCAAGGCCAATTCACTGTGCCGTTATACTTCGGTGATACTGAGTTGGGGCACTCTCATAGTCTTTATTGTATTTTCCTGTCGGTTACGTAAGAGATGCAGAGGCTTGGGGTAGCCAGTGTTCACTCATTCGTAGACGTGACATCCCAAAATCCAAAGCTTGTGTGAGAAATAGCTTTGATAAGAAACGATTTTTACCCTGTTTCCTTGTGGCCTTTAGTACTTCTCTATTTGTCATTCATCAATCATTAATGCAGGGATTCCCAGGCAGATGCATTACTGTATACAGTAGTAAGTGTGCATGCATGTCAAGCATGTTCACTAGATCGCATTGGGCATGTTGTGGTACATTATGAGCCATCATCTTCTTCTAGCTTGTCTCAAAACAAAAAAACAAAACCTCCCTATAAATGTGTGCAGTAAAATCTCTCTTATCTACCAAGCACGGAAGCATAGATTAGCTTTCAGGCAGCTGTGAACCACAGCAGATTCAGATACTCCATCCCAATCCCCAGGAAGTTCAGATAATGACGAGGGAAGTGCACTTCAACTTCGAGCTGATATAGATAGAGGCTTTTTTTAACCTGGAGATGCCCAAGCTGTGCCTTCAATGTTTAATATCTGATAACCAAAAGTAGTAGGCTACCAGTTTCTGAATGATTTCTACTCTTGTGAATTGCCCAGCTGCAGTTATTGGAAAAGCACAGAAAGAATTAATTCTGATCTGTGCATGCGGCAGGTCTTTGTTCAAACCGCAGGCACCAGAAAGCACAAACCAGGCGTTTATTTTCAAGCCGAGTCTGCTATATTTTAGATAAACATTCCTCAGCTGGATTAGGGCTTTGTTTGCTCGCTAGCCTCTCTGTAAGCTAACATAGCAAAGCAACAAGTCTTATTACGATATGTATTATTGAAAAAAATATGTAAATTTTAAGTCCTTGGCTGTCAGAGGATTTCGTACATCACCATGCAGCCATGTACAAGCAAAGAAAAATGCTCACATCTCCCTGTGGTGTAGTAGTGTTTGTAACATGTGTCTTAAATATACAGGAGACACTAAATTTTCACATAAATATCCTGCAAGGACACTTAAAACAAGATTGACTTGACTTATCATCTTTGAAAGCCATAAGCATTTTTTTTGCCCAGTCTATTATTCTGTATATGCATTAATTATTAACATCACATTTGGGATACGTGGTCTCTAATGTTATCCATCAATTTGACACATATTCAGGCTCGATCGGATCGATAATAATGCATCCAGTCCCAGGAGACTGAGACGGGCCTGTAATGCGTCTCAATCCACTTAGCATTAACTGAGACAAGGTGACGTCTGCTTTGTTAGACATCTTTTAGGCAGAGGGAAGGCGATCTGCATTAAGGTCAGCCTTAATGTTTTTCAGCCCAGATCTTAAGGTTTTTCGTCATCATTTATATTTGATAATAGCATTAATATAGCAGCAAACCTCTATTTGCTGTGTAAGGATATAGTGGAGTAATGGCGTCCTGAGCAGAGAATGAAGTCACATCTCTTCTGTGTGTGTTGTAGTGTGAGCTTCTCTGTGTGGTAAGCTGGACATTTCGCGCGTGCATGTTATTGCATGCGAGTCCCTTTGTGTATCACACTGGGTGGCGAACTGCCACTGCTTTGCACTGTGCTCATACAGCAGTTGCCACTGATATCGAGACAGCGTAGTCTTTGAAACGTAGTGCCCATCTTGTGGTTCCCCCCGATTAACACTGTAAGCTCTGTTAGCACTGTTGCCATTGTTTAGTTTATGGAGTTAGCACAGTTAGTTGCTAGCCGCCAGCTCAGCCACCTGCATGTGGAGAGCCGTGTCCAGACAATTCGTATGCTCTTAATTTTTTTTTTCTTACATTTACCTGGCAGGGCAACTGGGTCAGAAATTTACTTGCCCAAGTGAAAGTCTTTGCTTTCAAAGGAGTTTCGCCCACATCTTCAAACGTCACCCAAACTCCTGTTTCTAGGATAATTAAGATTCTCACTTGTGCTTCAGCTCATAAAATTTGTCTTTATCCACCACCATTTTCTTGCAAGTGCCTGATCTGTGCTGTGCATGCAACTCTTAACAGATATAAGAAGGAGGCAAGATTACTTCCATCATCTGCTCTAGAAAAAAACAGTGGCTAGGTTTACTAACCCGACATGGCATTTTATTTGCCTAGGGAGGTTGGGTAATCCTCATTGTTGAGCCCCAAAGCATCTAAATTAACCATTCTGCTGGAGTTTCACACTGTTTAAACATATTCTAATGGGGAAACGATTTAGGCCATCAACTACGACCTTATGTGGTGTTTGGAAAAACAGGAAGCTCACCTCATAACTACACTGGCCTATATTTTAATTAACCTTGTTCAATTTGGGTACATCCTGGACTTACAGTGAGCAGGATGTTGTGCAAAATGAAGTCAATAGAACCTGATAAGGCCAGGTTTGCGACCTTTGTTACAGGAGACCAGAACAAGGTTACATCTGGTGTAATGTGAGATTCCTGTTTTTGAAAATATGATTATCATGTTTTTTGAAGGTCTGAACAGTCGTCCTGTTGGATTGTGTTTAAACCCAGGGAGAAGCTGCAGGTTAGGCTCTGAAAAGAAAGCAACTAGTGAGGCTGCACTGTAATTGTTAATATTGGGAAAACTTTTAATAACCTCTTGCTTGTAGAAGTAAATCAATCCTTTGCCATTTCAGTTTTGCAGTGTATTTCCAAGGCACGTACACACATTTGTTTTTATTCCAGGCTAATCATTAATGATTTGTGCAGCCGTCAGAACTGTAGTACAAATAAAGGCTGGTTTTAATCCCTGTATTAAAGCTTGCTGTAGGTTGTTGCTCAGTGGGATCATCAAAGCTGGAAGTCTGCTTTGTGTGTATTAATGTCACCTGGGTTAGTTGGTAAACAGATGAAACAATAGTCACTTGAAATAGCTCCAGGCATTTTTTTTTTCTAAGTAAAAATAGTGTTGCCATATTTGTCAGGTGAGTGGGTGGTCCAGCTCTATTGTAGGTAAACATCACCACCTGTATCCAAGAACAGATGGTGTAATGGACCCTCTACTGGGCAAGCAACGGGGGAATCACTGAGCACTGACAAATGCCAGAGAGTTGCTGACAGTATAATTAATAGATATCCTTATAGAAAACGTATTGTTCCGTAAAAGACAACACACTGACGTACAGGATAGTCACTCTATTGTTTCTATTTGTTTCAGGTCCGCGGCTAGCTCTGGCAAGATTATTGTCAGGTAAGCACGCAGTGTATCTTTTAGTGTAGTGGCTGTCTGACATTTTTGTAAGATTATATCAGCAGCTCCTTAAGTTTGAAACACAACTGACCCTTAAATATTTTCAGATGGTAAAGAGAAACCTCTCATCAAAGAATATAAAGCCTGTAAACCACTGATTGTTTTATTATCTAAACATCTGTGCATTTTTTGTTTTTTACAATAGCAGAATTCCCAAAAATATTATTAAATCTGATTTTCAAAGTAGCTTATCTAGTTTATATTTTAACTTCTTAAAAACAACAGCTTGACAATCGGTTTAGCTTTCTCAAATGTGATAAATAACATTAGCTGTGGTTACAGGGACCGTGTTTCTCCAGTCTGATTGAAATCATTCTGATGAGAGATTTCAACTTAAATGTTTACATGGATGCTAAAGAATTGATCCAACAAGATGTGCGTCTACATGCCCCGAAGCATTTAATCAGAACTTTTTTGAAACTTTTTTTAACTTGCAGTGTAACAAAAGGCTACTAAATCAAAATTGCAGAATACATTCATTAATCAAAGCTCTCACATAAGAAGATAGCACTAGCAGAGCACTAAATCAATCTAGTAGAAACAGCTGTTGCAACATGTCGTTTCTGCCGCACTATGTCACCTAATGTTATCTTCATGTAGGGGGAAAATTTTGCAGAAAGAATTTTAATCCAACCAGAGAGAAAAGATCAGATTAAATGTTTACATTAGGCACTAATATTTTTTCAAATGAATAGATTATGAAAGGTTTACATCGCCCCTTTCAGCCTGATTGAAAATTCCCTCCAGTCGAGACAGATTAGGCTAGTCTCATCCGAAAGAGGTGGTTACATGAGGCATTTATATTCTGATTGGACTATTGTTGTGATTATTAGTGGAATATTTGGGTCCATGTAAACAAGTTTTCTGTTCCAGAACAAAAACGGGCAAAAGTCTTTTCGGAGCCGGAGTCACTTTTTTTTTACGGTCCCACAAACTGTTGCCTCGGTGATGTGTACAGTATCTCCGTTGTTATAAAGAAAACTGCCGTTGCCGAAGAATCAAAGGGCAATGCATAAAATTTGCTCCGATGATAATGCAAATCCACAATATGTAACATTTGATATATCTGGGTGGAACAGATTAAGATAAATGATAGTGTGAGGTGAAATTGTGTCTTTCATACAGACACTCCTCCGGGAACGATAAGACATCCAAACGGGGTCTAATCACCTTCTCCTGACTCAACAGCCTCTGAATAATTTGTGCCTCAACATCCACGACTTAATTCACAGAAGAACGCGCAATGTCTCTGCTTCCTGCTACACGCTCAGCAGGCAATCAGCCTCAGGCTTAGATTAAGCAAACCTGCAAGCCACAGAGTATATTGCCATAGTGACTGACTCAAGGTTACGCTGAACTGGCTTTGTGAGACGGAAAAGTCAGAGTTTCCCTAATCTCAGGCTTAACATACTCAGAGTTTTCACTAATCCTGCTTTCTGAAATAGGGCCCTGTTTGAGTCTGCTTATGGACTTGTTCCTTCATCGTGTAAGGAACATGGCGTGGAGACCTTCTTAGCACAGACTGTATTGCTGAAGGATATTAACAGACAAAAATGCGAGTCTGAGGTTACCTCCTTCCAGTTGCCCTTATAACTAGCTGTTACTTGAAGACATGATTACAAAAGTCCTATTGTTTCATTTTCAGTGGTCTGACTTAGTAGGTTCACGTTAGGTTTCTCTGGATTACTATAAACATATTCAGTTACCAATGGCTGTGGGTTTTCTTTCCAAGCATCCTTTTTTAAGCTCTACCAATAACTTTCATGCCCTTCTATGCTTTCTCAGTATATTGAGTCAGTGAGACGTGGGCTAACATGCTGACAGGAAGTGTGTATATTTATATATACTGCTGATTAAGTTCATCTCACTGGTGCAGTGGTAGTCTTATTTGACCGTGATTTTCTCAGTTTGCACCCAGTCGCTATCAGGAAGATCACTGAAAATCAGTTTATGTATTTCATACCCCTCAAATTTTCACCAGAACACCATCTCTTATTTTATCAACTCACGTGGCTTCATTCAGTCCTCCGCTGGACTCTGACTCTAAATGTTTTTTCCTCCTGTTTGAAAAATGGCTCAGTCACGTGCAGGTTTGACCACACGAACTCTCTTGTTGTATTTCAGAGCAGCGCTGCAGCCCTGGGCAGTTTGCCTGCCGCAGTGGGAAGATGCAATGTATCCCAATGTCCTGGCAGTGTGACGGCTGGACAGCATGTGAGGACAAGAGTGACGAGATGGACTGTCCCCGTGAGTATAGCTCACTTAAGCCCTTTTACACCCACTCTGTTACCTAACACCCATAACATGATTGATTTCTGGAAAGAATAGCAACACCCTGGACCTCTTTCACACTTGAACGATTCAGATCACAGCTGGACAGCTCTAAAAACAGGTGTGAATGCACCCAGAACGCTTTAGGGATCTAATCAAGCGACATCCAGAGATGCTCCTTGATGCGTGCGGACCACATATGAGCAGAAGCAGCCTGTAGTGTGAGCACAAATGCATCCCTGACTGAACTGAAGGACAACCCAGTCACATTTATAGTGTTTTAAACCCTGAGCACAGTTCAGTCCAGCTGGTTTACTTTACCAAACAGCTTGGACGTAGTTTTAACTCTGCAGGTACAAAAAAGTCCTCCTAATCCACCACAGGAAATCAAAATTCAAGACTAGCAGCCCCGGACTGACAGCGTCAGATGGCAGGGGGAGGCAGAGTTAAACTCTGAGTGGCTGCACATGTGTCTCTGTTTTTATTTACTGCTAGTTGATCTCTTCAACACTGCATAGACGTTGCAGTGCTAAGCCTTTGACCGAAATCCTATTGTTTTCCCCCGTTAAATCCAGAGAGACCTTATCCCCAGATCTCTGACCGCATAATAGGAATTATTGAAAGGATTGGGATCAGCATGTGACCTCCATACAGCAGTAGTCGTGCATGCCTTTGAGTTAACGTTGTACGCCTGCCAACAACACTGTATACTGATTAAGTTTATAACACAGGACTCCATTCATCCCTCAGCCAAACCACCATTTATAGAACAGGCAATAAAAGCAGGAGTTGTTTGTTAGAAGATTACCATTTGGGTTCTTTGGTTATTCGCCCATCATAAGTACTCCCCGCAAATTCATAAACAGTATGTTCAGAAGCAGATCTGCTGATTATTATCGGTATAAAAAGCTGAACATTACGTATTTACTCATTCCTTATGTGCTGAGTCGCTGCAGCTTCACAGAGGAAGGCAAGAAAAACCCAAAAAAGGCTCACACATGCCTCGATGAGGGCTTATTGTCTGCTAAATCAACAGCACGCATGGAAATCAATGTTCTTGTTTGGGATTAGCTCTTTGTTGAATAACATGGCAAGGTGGAGCAATCCCTCACGCTAAATCCAGCTAGACAAAATACCAGCAAAAACTGTCCAACCTTATAACGTCAATGCAGGTTCAAGAGGACAAGGTATTACAGTTTGCAACAAACACATACTGTAGCAGACTGTACAAAAATAAGCAGGGGTGCAAACAAAAGACTACTTACATTAATGATGTACAATAACAACAACAACTTTAAAAATTTAAAGTAGTTATGTTTTCAGTTCAGCTAATGTGTTACTTTGGGGAGCTGAGTTACTCGTTCTTCCTTCATAATTCAAAGCAGAAGAAACTCCTGCTACAGTGTACAATGATCTGTTTTTATAACCTGTAATTCCTGCTTATTGCCTTTTCTGTCTACGATAATTATTTCAATTAATCTAGAGAAAACTGAGCTTGTAATGCTATATAAAAATCACCTTTAATGATCAGCAGACAGCTTTCAGCACAAGTAATAATAATCAGCCTGCTTCTGTTCCTTTTTTTATTTTACTGAAATGTGTTACACTGCTAGTCTGTGTTTCCTTCTTCTTTTTATGTGCTGCTCTTCTTCCTGTTGATCTCTGAATATTTGATGCTGTATACTATGAAAAACTAAGGAAATGACAATTTTTTTGTCATGTCTAGCAACATATTTCTTGGATAAAACAGTGGATGTGTTATAATATGGGAGATTCATTCTGGTGTAAATCAAATCTCGCCTTAGAAATGGGTAGACAACTAGACAATGCTGCCATTTTAGATTTGAATCACTGTAAACTCCAAGTGATACAAGAGGATACACTACTTCTTTAAAATAAACCAAGTAATGCTTTGGTTCTGCTTTTATCTTCCTCAAATTTCTATCAACTTCCTCTATGTTTTTTTGAGTTGCAAATGGTTGTTAAGGCACGTTTAAGTCCTGTCATAAGTAATGAACCTTGACACAGGAGGAAATGTTGATTCAAAGCACATTAAGTAAATAATAAGAGAGACAGTTAGTGAATAGTTGTCAATGCATATCATTTTTCACAAAAAACACACACACACAGAATTTAGGACTTGGAGTCACCAGGCAGAGCTGGTGCAGCACTGACGGTTCATCTAATAATCTATCAGGCTATCAGACAAATGAAATGCCTGTTTCATTACATCACAGGCTTTTAACAGGTTGCACAACACACACCAGTACGTGCGCTGGAAAAATAACTGGTGTTCCTTTTTAGTAAGTAAATACAGGTTAGAAAAAACTTGTCCACACTTCATGACCTGGAGTCTTTTTTCCCTGCAGCTATAAAAGAGGAAAGGTTTCGTTTTGGCAACGGATATGACCAGGTAGAAGATGTCATCGGTGTGGCTCAGCCCGTGCGTTTCAACAGTAAGCATCTCACTTCACTCCCTTCAGTTAATTGTAGTTGATGTTAAAGTTGTTGATCTGCATTATGCATTATGTGCACGCAGCTTGTATCAACCCCAGTGTTTCTCTTCCACCCACAGAGAAATGCCCCAGTGGGTGGCACCACTACGAGAAGACGGCCAGCTGTTACAAAGTGTACCTGAGGAACGAGAACTACTGGCAGGCCGTGGACACTTGTCAGAAAGTCAACGGCTCGTTGGCCACTTTTGTCACCAACGAGGAGCTGCAGTTCATACTGAAGATCGAGGTGGATTTTGACGACAAGGTCTGTGAGCGCAGAGACCAGTGCAAGTGAGTTCTTTATTTTAAATTTCACATCAGTCTTACAGTTTTTCTCTTTTGCTTGAACACATTTGTTCATTCAGAAGTTACATTTTCAAAACAATTCACACACAAACTGACATTTGCTGGCCAAACAAGCATATCACATCATGAACTATTCATCTCTTCAAAGATGATTTTACTACAGATAACAAACCCCTGCTGCACTCTGCACCGGCACTTTATAGTCTTTTTCAGATATCCTGATTAAATACTGTAGAAAGAGACTCTTAAGAAGGTTTTCTTCATTTTAGTACATTCATTATTCATTTTTCGTGCCTTTGGCTGCTTTGATCCATGCTTGCAAATAGCAGCGCAGAGGTGGCATCTTTTATAGTCGAATAAGTACTGATTGCTGATTAAAGAGTTGTGCAGAGGAGTTTCACACAGGCGTATTAAAGATTCATAATCATGCAAGCAACTTCTATCAGATTTGAATCGATGTTTTCATTTGGTTACACAGTTAATCTGATACACTTTGGGGTCTTTTAATGAGATCTGTGTTTACTGTTTGAGACAAGGGTGTGAGATATGTGTGAAACCAAATAAAAAGTGTTAACACATTTGCAAGAAAAGGCTTCTGCTGTGATAGGAAGGTGATGATGAAGATCAAGTGGGTCTTAGTTTCATTAAGCATGTCTTAGCAGTTGAGAAAAACTGTAAGAAGTTAAGTTCCTGTATAGTTCGCAGTTTTCGTTTTTATGTCAAGTCTAAATACACAGTCAAATGTATCTGTGTGTTTGAGCAGAGGTTGGGAGTGATGGTGCTTTGTCATTGGTTGCCGGCCATCTAGTGGCCAATGCTGGAACTTTAAATTGGTAGATACTGGCTGATACATACCCCCTGAAATGGACCTACTGACACAGTGAATTTATACATTGTTGTAATTTGATTTGTTTGTTTGTTTGTTTTTAAGGTTTTGGGTGGGCTACCAGTATGTGATCACCAATCAGAACCACTCCCTGGAGGGCCGCTGGGAGGTTGCTTACAAAGGTGTGTGGCTTTATGGGCTTAAGAAAGTCGACTATTGCTCTGTAACTTGTTTTAATGCTTAAAAATGTTTTGTCATTTTTTTGCCTCAACAGGATCGATGCAGGTTTTTCTGCCACCTGAGGGTCTAACCAATTTTGGGGAGGCGTCTCCCACGCAGGACAACGTCTTCTGTGCCCAGCTGCAGCGCTTTCAGATCAAAAGCATGAATGAGCGAGGCCTGCACAGCTGGCACGCTGAGAACTGCTACAAGAAGTTCCCCTTCCTCTGCAAAAGGAGTATGTGCTCATTTTGGCTTTTCCTTCCGAGCTGTGCAGCTATTAGTTTCCAGTCATATAAGGGTTATTCTGGACAATGTTTCAATGTCATATTCTCCCAACAGGGCAAACGTGTGTGGATATAAAAGACAACGTTGTAAACGAGGGCTACTACTTCACCCCTAAAGGGGACGACCCGTGTCTGAGCTGCACGTGTCACGACGGCGAGCCTGAGATGTGTGTGGCAGCTTTGTGTGAGCGTCCGCAGGGCTGCCAGCACTTCCGCAAGGATCCTAAAGAGTGCTGCAAGTTCACCTGCCTGGACCCAGGTATTACCACATTCGCAGAATATAGAATTTGAAGTGGTTGTATGAGGTACTTATCCATAGTCAGTGTATTACATGCAATAGATGTTAGTCGATACGCCCCCAGTTTAGAGAAGCAGGCAGGAGTAGGAAGCTGTGCTGGGGGGCAGCAGCAAAATGTACTTTAACCACTTGAAAAAAAACCCCGTTAGTTTAAGTGTATGCTATATTTAGAATATTTTTATCTCTTGACCTTGCTGTCAGACAGCCCTTCCGACGGGGGACTGAAGCCGTTATATCGCTCTCGCCACCAGACTACATTTACAGAGACAGTCATTTTAGCTTGCTGAACCCAGGGGCTGCTGGTCTACTGCTGCCTCGATCTGTTTGTTTGTTTGTGTTACTGTGTGACTTAAGTGTATAACTTTAACCCGACTTTATAAGTTCCAAACTATCTTTAAGTATTTATTCTCTATGGTTTCTCTGAGCTCCTCACAGATCTACAGTTATTTTCTATTATTTATTGCAACCTTTGGCAAATTTTTGCTGACTCTTTCAGTTAGAGTACTTTTTACACTTTTTGCAAGAAAAACCTTTGTTCTAAAATATCTGTAAAATACTGTTAAAAAATTAATCAGGATTCAGTCTAGCCTCTTTTAAATTGAAGAGCTGGCATCTACCATCTACTACTACATGCTTTCATGAACTCAATTGACACAACTCTTCACACATGAAAAATGCAGAATTCCTTTCAGAGCTAAGCCAGAACAACGTGTCCATTTCTCATACTCAAGAGCACCACAGAGCTCTCAGCGTGTGATACTCTTATTTTGTCGTTCTTTCCTCTCTTTTCCCTCAGATGGAAACAGCCTGTTTGACTCGATGGCCAGCGGTATGAGACTGATCGTCAGCTGCATCTCGTCCTTCCTCATCCTCTCCCTGCTGCTCTTCATGGTGCACAGGCTCCGTCAGCGGAGACGTGAACGCATCGAAACTCTGATTGGCGGAAACTGTGAGCATTAAGCCTGTTGGACACTCACACACACTGCTCTCTAATTAATAGTAATTTGATCATGTAGTTTAAGGCTTTCTCATCGTAATTAGTCTCAGTTAAATTATATGCAGCACCAGTTTTTTATTTATATTAATTTCAAGTGCTGCAATACACAAAGCTTTAGTTTAATGTCGGTAAAAGTAAAAAAAGGTTTATTGGTGTCGACTTCTTACGGCACCATGCTCTCAGTAAACAGTCATCGTTTATCTGAACAAGAATTCAGACTCCCTCGTAGCTAAAGAATGTTAAGGAAAACGTCTTGTAGAAACAGAAACACTTACAAAAATTCAGTCGCATAAACCTCTCTCCTTTTTCTTACACCTTACATTTGTGCTGTAAATGGAGGTTTCTTTTAAAAGGCTCATTTCATGGATGCATCATAAATGCAGTCATTTCACATCATCCTCTGTCTCTGTCTGTTTTTATTGCTCAGTGCACCACTTTAACCTTGGAAGACGAGTCCCAGGCTTTGACTACGGCCCGGATGCCTTTGGCACCGGCCTCACTCCCCTGCATCTGTCTGATGATGGAGAGGGAGGCGCTTTCCATTTCCAAGAGCCTCCTCCGCCGTACGCAGCCTACAAATACCCTGATATCCAGCACCCCGACGACCCCCCTCCTCCGTACGAAGCCTCCATCAACCCAGACAGCCTCCTCTACGTGGACCTCGGTAGGCGGCGATGCTGTTATTCACGTATCTCATCATGTACTATGTTAAGCTCCCGTCTTCATTTCCTCTCTTTGTCATTACCTGCAGGACACAACGGGGTTTCCATGGTGCCGAGCCAGATGAACGCCATGGGAGACGGGCTCCAGTCCGATATTCCCAACGCCCCTGCCCCTGTGCCAGCCTCGGCGCCATCCTCTCAGGAGAGGGAGGACTCCATAGATAGCAGCACCCTCCTGGTGGGGCCCGACACCCCGACAGATGGCCACGCCCCCGCTTCCATGCCCACGGACTGCGCCTCCACCCTCAGCACCGTAGTATAATAGGACTGTGGACGGACGGCGGGGAGCTGCATCCGGACATTACCTGCTGGTTGAGGAAGGTCATGAGTGCATTCTGCACCAAGAGAGGACGCAGCAGACGGTGGCGTCATTTGTCAAAGTGCTGACTGCAGGGAGTTAAAGTTTGTACAGACACATCAGAAGCGGCGCACTTCTTTCAAGTGCAAGGATGCCCTCTTTCTGAAGACTCTCCTGCAGTTGGCCTTCTGAGTTTTTTTTTTTTTTAAACACTGGCATCTGAGGGAGCAGAGCAGACTGTTTCTGTACAGAGAAAAAAAAACACTACATCGAGGCTGCGAAGGCTGCACTTTTACTTCTAGCATCGACTAAGCAAAGCTTTTGAAACATCTCAGAGTTGGTCCGATTGGTCAAGAAGCCCTGATGTAAATACCCCTTCAGGTCTGCGCCGGTCAAATTTGTAGTACCTGTGTGTCACAGTCCAGCACAAGGTTAAAAATGACAGACGGACAGTGACACCAGCTATTGTCCCTTGTGCGTTTTTGTTTGCATCTTACTGTTGTTCAAACGGACGTATCTGTGTTGATCTGTTGGTCTCCAGGCTACAACAATGTTCTCATCGGCCCTGTCTGTCACGGCATGTCCCCAGATCTCGATTTCTTTCTTTTTTTTTTTAAAGATATGTTTTTGGGCATTTTAGCCTTTAATTGATAGGACAGACAAGTGTGAAAGGGGAGAGAGAGAGGGAGTGACATGCAGCAAAGGGCCACAGGCTGGAGTCGAACCCGGGCCGCTGCGGCAACAGCCTTGTACATGGGGCGCCTGCTCTATCCACTAAGCCACCGACGCCCCCAGATCTCAATTTCTACTTGCTCATAAGAATCTACTGTGCCCTCACTTTCTTATTAGTCTGATACATGACGCTGTCTTCCAGGTTTATAGCGCATATTTGCAGCAAAAGTTTTGTAACTAAGAGGTTTAACCTTGCGAGAAAGAATGGTTAGTTTCCTGCTTGTAGGGGGTTTTTATTAGGTAATGCTGACACAAGGCATTATGTATCAAGGAATGTTGTGGTACTGATAAATATCTGAGTTTGTTATTGTGTTATTTTGATAATTTATGACTGCAGGCTGTAATCTTGATTGTTTTATTGTGGGATCAGCAAGAGGAAGCGATGAAGCTTTTCAAGTGTACGTGTGAAGACTAGGGAAGACATCCCTTTATTAAATTTGAGTCAATTTATTTGAGATAAACTGTTCCAATCATGAAGTGGTTTAATCATGCAGACGGTCCCATTGTTGTTACTTTATTATTAAGTCTTCGCTGCATAGTTGTGTATTTGCTAACTGAACCATGTTTAGTAATTCAAAGCTCAATGTTTTGCACGCTCATCCCTCGATTAAATCAGGGTTTTTGTTTCCTTTTTTCGGCGGAGGGGAGAAGTTTGTCACATCTGGATGCTGCCCCTCTGTTCTTGATGTATTTGTATGTGTAATTCTTCATGCGATACATCTGTTATCTCAGTTATTGAGGTCGTTTTCAGCTACTGACGGAGCTGTGAGTCTTTTTTTTCTGTTTGGTGTTGATGGGTCTGTTACCGTCCTTGTTTCTCAGTGGGATCGAAGTAAAACAATTGTAATAAAAGAGAAGTGTAAACTTGTATATCTGGAACTTGTTAAGACCCATTTTGTGGTGACAATCGCTCGATTTTACTCAAGGATGAATTTTACAAAACCTGAAGATCAGAGTCGACCCACAACCACCAGCATTCAAAACCGCTTTTGATCTGCCTCAAGAAAACCAGCTGTAAATGTGTGTCTGAATGCACGTCTGTGTATCTCATGTTTGAATGTACTGTATGTTTAAAACTTAACTTTAAAACTTTTTTTTTTTTTTTTTGTGCTCAAGCTTACTTTCCCCATTTTTCTTTTGATTTTCTTTTTGGCATTGACAATCCACAGCGGATTACCCAACAAACAAAATCTCATAAATTGTGGAAAAGAAGTAGCGTCTGCATGTGCGTGTGTGTGTCTGTGTGTGTGTGTAGGAGACGGTGTTCTGGTTTGGATTTTTCCTTTTCATCAAGTTTGTTTTGGTTTTATTTTCCAACCTGCTTTCTGGAGCTGCGGTGCATGTTTTTATCTTTTGGCATGCTGAGAGATTTTTCTTTTGATGGAAATATTTTTAGTCTGTCCTGTACAGTAGGTTCAAAGAAATATAGTTTAACATCTCCGTGTGCATCGAAAAAACCTGCCCATGACCCCAACAGCTGCATTTACACTGTAGTTTCTGTGCTAGACTATGGTGGTGTGACAACTAATTTTATTGGATTTGAAATGTTTTATGTATAATACAGCAAATGCTACATTTCATTGTCTTTTCTTTCATAGCCTTTAAATTTAAAACTGCTTCATTTTCAGTGGGGGGGGGCTTGTGTTTTTCTGAGGTAGATGTACATCTAATCAAATGCCAAATAAATTGCACCATGAAGGACAACTCATGCGTCAGTGGGTATGAACACAGCATCGCACTGAACTCTATGTTGAACCTCATCAATCACGACATTTAGCCGCTCTGAGAGTCCTGCAGGAAAGTCCTCCGTCTGCACTGACCAAATGTCAAAGAGGATTAAGGCTGAGACGCAGGGAAATCCCCCCCCCCCCCCCCCCCCCCGCAGTGAGATGGAGGTTGTAGGATAAATCCAATCCACAGCAATCACAAGATTCAAATAATTTAAAGAAAGCGGATATAGCGCACCTCGCAGTGACTCATAAGGCAGCAGGCGGAGCAGAGATAGCGATACCCTGCTGGAGAGCATTGTGGCTGAAGAAAAGAGGCTTTGTTCGCATGGGCCGTGTAGTGACAGAATCACATCATCTATTCCTGGACGGGAGAAATGAAGCTCTTAACGCCGTTCAGCCAAGACGACGGTGATTAAATTGTAACATAACTTTTTCATTTTTACCAGAACAGAAAATTCCCTGACAAAGGACCTAACAGAGACAAATAAATAACTAACTAAATAAATGATGTATAAATAAATAAAAATAAAGAAAAAGATGCAGTAAAATATCAAACTAAATAATTAGCTAAATATAAATAAAATATTTTTTAAAATATATGTATATATATATTTCTACATAAATATACAAAAATAGAGAAAAACAGATAAGTAAATAAATTATAGTAGTAAATGAATATATATAAAATAATTAAAAAATATGTAATGCATTTCTAAATACATAAAGAAAAAAGTCAAATATAATTGTAAATAATTAACTAAATATAAATTAAAATAATTTAAAAAATGTAAATATATATTAAAATAAAGAAAGAAATGAAAAGAAAGGAAGAAATAAGTAAATAAATTATAATTTATAATAGTAAATAAATAACTTAATATTTTTTAGAAAAAAAACTAAACCTATCACACATATCTGAGGTTTTATAAAATTATAATCGATCTATATATAATACGCCCTTAACTCAAAGGGCTTTACTAACAGCTGCAGTACATTAATATTTGAAATAAAGAGGATGCACTTTCAGTACTTAAATATTACTGTGGTGGATAATGATTAACTCAAAGGGGAAACATTAAAAGCGTATAAAATGTTATTTCACACAGTGATGGGAGGGATTATTTTTTTCTTTAAAATTTGAATGTCTCCACATTATTATTTTTTTACTATTAAGAGAGTTACAGGTGTAAATTTCTATACCCTCCTTATATGCAGCCATATATATTCCATCCCCTTCTAATTCAGTGCGCTACACATCCTCTGACATTCCCATGAGATGAATGGCTCTTGTTGATGGTCACTGGGCATCTATGCTGGCAGCAGCAGGAGGGGGAGCAGGGGGTGAAGCTGTCCTGCATCAATGAGCCTGTTGATCAGAAAAGACCACTAGACTGGTAATGACACGCTTCACTGATCAGACCAGGAGAAAATAAAACTCAGCTTTCACCTCCAGCTCCTATTTAAGCACGACGTCTGTCACTGATCCGCAGTCTACCTCACATACCGACACCTGTCCTGAGTCACCGGGCTGTGGGATCCTACGATGATTTGGACTGCTGCTCTCCTCATGATTGTTATTTCTTACGTTAATTCAGGTGAGGGTCCAGCTCCAGTCTCAGATGGCAAAGACTGTATTTATTACATTTAATTTATAAATTCAAGCTGATTAAACAAAAGAAGAAAAATTATGCTTGCCAACATTTTGATATTTCTATATTCCAGACGACTACTGTTATGATGAGCCCCACTGTGGTGAGTAACTGATCTTATTTTATAACATACAGACATTTAAAGATTATGATCTCCTATTGAACTGTGAGTGGTCTTCATAATATGTTATCAATGTGACTTCTTGGTACATAATTAACTGGCCTATGGGCGACATTATACAGCTGAAACAGATTATGATTTTATACAATTAAAGTTCTGTTTCTAGCAGTTTTAAACTGTAGCTGTTAAAATGAGGCAGTGTCTTCTTGCAACCTCTTCAGTACAATGTCTTTCTCCTCTAACCCTCTCAGATTGTGTCATTTGAACAATTGTTTGCAAGCCTCAAGAGGCGAAACTGTCGAGTGCTTCACAAGAAAAATGCAAAGATTAGAGAAAAGTCAGAAAAAGTAAAGAAGACAAAACCCACTACAAGGTCCATTTAGGAGCTGCTCTGGAGCTTTTGATTGTATTATGCAATCTTCCTCAACAGTTGGTTTGCACACTCTTCAGCTTGGAAACTGTAGCTGTTCACTTTTTGAAGGTCTGGTCTCAGAATCAACCACATTTTTGCTCAGTCTTGTCTCTGTTTCAGTCAAAGAGGACTTTAGATATTATTTTGTTTGTATTTGTTTGCTCATAGAAAACAAAGGAACACTCCCACACATAAAATTAATCTATCAAATGCCTTTTGATTATCTTATCAAGACCTGTCTCATGGTACCCTTACAGTTACACACAGTACATATATGGTAATCAAAGAGGTGACAGAAGAGGAAGCTTCATTGTTTTCTGTGGGCGTTTTTATGGAAATGTGGAGCTTTCAGAACAATCTGAGGAGTGCCCACTGTTTGCACGTTCCACATTTTATCATAAGTGTGTCATACAGTGTGGGACTCACACTTGTCTGGTCTTGACTTGGTCTCAACCCCATAAAGTGTTGGGCTGTGTCCGAACTTCCATACTGATACATATTGCTATTTAATAGGCTAAAACAGTAGGTGAGATTTTTTATTATGTCCAAAACCTTAAGATAAAACCAATATATTATGGTGTTGGTGACGTGAATTCCACCATTTTGGGTGAAATGTTAGAGCATGCAAGCAATGGACACTACAGCGGCATAAATATCCCACAATGCAATGCAGTGAAGAACAACATTAATAACAGACAGTGACCAACAGCTCTGTAACGTCAATGACGCTTCCATTTAAGTGTATGTAAGAGTTGTAAGATTTTGCTAGGCGTAATATAGTTTTAAAGATATTTTTAAATTAGTGGTAGAGCTGGAGTTGGCACTGGTTACTGTGTCTACTGGTCTCAAACCAGCAAGGAGGCTCTCAGGAAGTGGTGTGGTAATCACAGCTTAGTGCGTCCGACAAGATACATACTACTGTTTATGTACACAAAAGTATGTTGGCCAATAGTATACACATTGGGTATGTAGCACAGAGTATGTGATTTCGGTCTTTGTCTTGATCTATTCTGGTCTTGGTCTGGGTTTAGGTGACTGCAACACTGCATGTCATGACTGAAAGCTCTGGAACAGCTACTAAATGGACATTGCTGTGAGATTGTTTTGTCAGTTTCCAAGATCAAGAATTAACTTTCAGTCTTAAACTTTAAGCCAACATGGACGAGAAGTCCTAAAAGTCATAAAGTTGTTCGATAACGACTGAGAAAACTCCATCTGAGGAAGATCATGTGATTTGATCAAAAGCTCCAGAACAGCTAGAAAATACACCTTCTGGTGGAGTTTAAGCAACATGTTGTACTGTTTCTGAGGTCAAGAATGAACTTTAGGATTCAATATTTTCTGTCTTTCCTGTCACAATAATCATCTTGAGATTAATAAACACATCTCCCGTTCTGTCTTTCGTTGGTGTATTTGGTTCTCATGTGGTTTCCCCGCCACCTTTAGATCCTTATGCATGGGGAGACATGTTCCCCTCCTGTCACCCTTTACTCGAAGAACATCACTCTCCCATCAATCTGGACTATCAGATGACCAGAAACGAGTCTCTGGGACCTTTACACCTGGAGGGCTTCGATGTGACCCAAACGGGCCACTGGACACTTAAAAACGACGGACACACTGGTAAATACACTACAGATATTGTCATGTTTGTTATTGTGTTGGCGATGACACGTTTGTGGTTGCTCTCAGTCATTCTGCAGGTTGGCAGTGGCATGTCAGTAAGTGGTGGAGGTCTTCCAGATGTGTACCACACCATCCAGCTGCACTTCCACTGGGGAGGCCTGGCCACGAATGGCTCGGAGCACACGGTGGACAGACGCAGATACCCGATGGAGGTACAGTATGGTCAGTAGACAGCTCTACACTGTCACCAACCAACTGTTGCAGCAGGCTGGTTCAGTGCAGCCTCCCCTTAATGTCTTTCTATTTTATTCTAGATGCACATCGTCAATATGAAGTCCATCCATCCAAATCTGACAGCGGCCTTGGAAGATCCAACAGGACTCGCCGTTCTTGGATTCTTCATTGATGTCAGTTAAAATAAATTTGTTCTGTATATTCAAGCATTTGTAGCGTACAAATACATCTTGATTTTATGCTTTCTTGCAGGTTGTTTACGCAGACAATGTGCACTTTGGACTCATATCACAAAAGCTGTCCTCTGTGGCTTACAAAGGTTGGAGGACACTCGTAGAGAAAATTCACTCCTGTCTGCTGATTGTGTTGTTTGTAACTCTGTTCTTATCACGGCTGTGCATCCTCCCTCAAGGCCAAACCACTAAAGTCAAGCCATTCCCGCTGATGAACCTTCTGCCAAAGCACAACATGAGTCAGTATTACCGTTATTATGGCAGCCTCACCACCCCTCCATGTTCTCAAGTGGTTGTATGGACTCTGTATGAAGTCCCCATCTACATCTCATGGTCTCAAGTAGGTCTTCTCAGTCTTTCTCTTTCAAAAACAACATATAAAAAGGTTTCCTGTGTGCTGCAAATAATCAGGGTTTTTATCTTTTCCCCTCAGCTGGCTCAGTTTACCTCCCAGATCTTCTCCACTGAGGAGGATGCCGAGCTGGTGACACCTCTGCAGAGAAACTTCAGACACATACACCCTACCTTCAGTCGCATCGTCTCCGCGTCCAAAGATGCCAAACTCCTCACAGGGATGGCCAGTCATCCCCTCAGGTCAGCTGTGTCACTGCATCTGCTTCAAATCGTTTTGCTGGGAAGCTTCATCTCTGGACTTTAGCGCCACGTTAAGTCCAAACCATGAAACACTGCAATGACGAACAAAGATGGAGTCACTCAGTTTACCCCAAAATGACATTTAGATGTTTAGATGATGTCCAGCAAAAAAAAAAAAACTGTGAAGAAAAGTACTGTAAAATGTTTGTTACTAAATGTTTCATGATTGTGCCCCACTGTCTCTGCAGGATTAACTCCATTAGTGCATTCAAAAATGTAATAAAATACATCTTGTTACTAACAGGATAAAATAATGTGACTTGAGCATTGATTTGTGTTTTATTTGTGCATTTATGGCTGTAGGCCTGCACTCATGGCTTGTCCTTGAAAAGGTAGCCTACAATCTTAACATAGATGGTCTTTTTATTTGTTTTTGGTCAGACATTGTAACTCCAAAAATATAGAGTGCCCCAGGAATTAGTCCTTAACCTGGAAATGAGTTCCCAGTTCCTTCTTCCCAAAGTCAATATTTTTTTGAATGGATTTTTAGTTAGATGCCTGAAATAAGGTCTGTGGTTAACACAAGCTTAAGAGACTGTCACGTTCTCCTAAATTTTGAAGCTTTTATGTGTCTTAAAAAAGGTGGTTACTATCAAGAGGCTATATGAGACGACAGAACGTCATCAAGCCAAACATGGTTTTACAGCTGTGTTATTGGGGCGCTGTTAAGTTGACTGTGCTGAAGCCTAATTTTAGCTCTTTACTCCTTGAGACTGTAATTAGGCTTTAAAAATTATAAAAGTGGCGTCAATTGAGGTGCCTATTAACTGACCTGGTAGAGCAGGCATTCCATGTACAAAGGCTGATACAGATCCCTGCCACAGCATCTGCTGGTTCGATTCGACCCAAGGCCCTTTGCTGCATGTTATACCGCTCTTTCATCCTATATGTGTCCTGTCAAATAAAGGCAAAAAGCCCCCCAAAAAATCTTTTAAAAAGTGGCTTTCATTTGTGAAGATAATGCAAGTATAACCTTTGTTTGCCATAGAGCTTATTTTCTGCAACAATCCAAAATCATATGGAAAAATCCCATTGGCTTTTTGATGAGGGAACCAGAGGGATGCTAACTAAGTGTAAGTCTACTGAAATACGCTATCCCTGGAGCACTCGATTACAATAGCTATGTTTCCATCCAAAAGTGATTCCAATCACTGGGAAATCCAAGTAACGCCCCTGTGAACACCTGACCTGCACGGGGCCTACAGCTAGATTTGCCTCTTGGCAAATATGCGTAAGGACAGCAAATGCTGAAAGGTTGAAAACAGGTAGTTTATTTATTATATATACTGATAAATAATGTTCATATTTGTTTATTAACTGGCCCCCAGTCTCCTGTGAGTGGCAAAACAAGTTAAGTATCCCTGGTCTACAGCTATGTTAGCGGCTCTGTGGGGCTGTACTTCAGCTAAATGCTAACATTAGCATGCTAACTCGCTTTTTTTGTACATGCTAACAATGAAGATACTAGCATGTTGACATTTAGCGGGTATAATGTTTTCCACCTTCACCATCTTTAGTTTAGTGAGCCGGTTCACTCGTTCACTTCAAAGAGCCGGTTCAAAGACTCGGCTCGTTCGCGAACGTCACATCACTACATTAGCATGCTAAGGCTAACTAAACTGCTATGGCTAACTAAGCTGCTTAGCTAACGTTAACACAAAGTGCAGCTGAGGCTGATGGAAAATGACATTACTTTTGCATGTATTTGGTCATAAATCATAATATTGGATAAATTAAAAGCTTGACCTGATGATGGCACTAGATTAAAAAAACTCCAAATATTTAAATAAAAAACAAAACTGTTATAGTGGTGTTAGCATTGTTAAAAAGAAAGGGGAAGGCAAGTAAGTGTTGATCATGAAGGTAGGTTTAAGTAGATTTGGCTGTTGTTCACATTACGTATTTTAATAACAAACATCTCAGATTTTCAGTTAAAAATAAATGCAGTACGTAGTCTTCAAGTAACATCAAGTTATAGTGATAATAATAATAATACGCCTTTTCCCAGACTTTTTGAAATATCATAACAGGAAAACCACAGCTGTAATTAATAATTTTAATGAGGGCTGAAATCTGTTCAGCTTTATTTTACATGCAGACTCACTGATACATTTAAATGGAGCAGAGCCATCGTTAATATCATTAGGGGAGAGTGGGGTGAGATGTGCCAGTTTTTACTTGAGGTGACTTTAAAGAGAGGGCATGGCAGTAATGCGTCCAACTAAAATATGTACCTTATATTTCAGGATGTGGGGCATCCCTGGGAACAACCAATTTGGATCTTAAATAAATTGTTTAAAAAATATGGCTTTCCAAAAAAAAAAGTGGTCTCGTGGCACAATTTGCCCCCCAATGCCGGGTGAGTTGTGCCTTTGGAGAAAATACGTTGGGGTAAATTGTGCCATTGATTACTGAAGTAAAGAACATTTTCATATCATATACTGTAATGCTGTATCAAAGCAAGACAAATACAATACCAAATTACTTATTAAAGCTTTTTTTTTAATAACATCAAAGGCCAGTTTTAGCAGTAGATAACATGTCGAATACAAGAAAGATTGGCTAGAAGTAAGCCTACATAATATTTATAATTTTCAGGATAAAATTAAGTTAAACCTGAACAAAATCAACTGCAATTCTCAGAACCAGGCTACAACACAACATGCCACTTGTCAATGCTGCAATATTCTTCAACAAGGCCTATTTAAAATGTTAAGAACAAAATGAAATTAAAAATGAAGGCTCCAGGTCATAAATGTCAACTCCTGGCCAGTAGAGTGTGTGTGTGTGTGTGTGTGTGTGTGTGTGTGTGTGTGTGTGTGTGTGTGTGTGTGTGCGTGTGTGTGTGTGTGTGTGTGTGAGAGAGAGAGAGAGATAGAGAGAGTGTGATGGCTCCATAGCTGCAATCTTCTTCAACAAGGCCTATTTACAGACCTTCCCCTGTTGCATCTCTCTCACTATTCTGTCCAACTCCATAAGAGGGGTTGAACCCCTGTCTGTCTTCCTTTTGTAAAGGCGTGGCATTGTGTCTTTTGGTCTAAAATCAAAAATGTCACATAATTTGCCATTGGCACAACTTAACCCAGGCCTTTTGGCACAAATCACCCCATCCCCACCATTTTAGCAAACTTGTATCATCCAGCAGTTTAGAGCTAACATCATGCTAACAGTATGGCCTCATATTGTAGCTTACTAAAGCACTAACTCATGTATGAGATGTTTTCAAACTTATCTATAATTGTTCAGACACAGCAATCAATAAACCATGATCATAAAAAATTCACTTTGAAAGGCAAAAAACAGTTTTTTGGACTTAAATCTGCTTACCTCTTGTGCCATGTGCCTATTTTCTCCACAGGCTAAGTAAAATAGATGCCTCTTCAAAAATATGAGGTCACATGACCAATTTCTTCTATATTTTTCTAGAAACAAGGGGTGGCACAACTCTCCCACTGGCACAAACCACCCCACTCTCCCTTACTGTGCTTTTCCTACTATGACATGTGAGGATGTCTGCTTTGAAAAAGGCCTATTGGAGAACACAGAGCTCATCAAGTAAAGTGGAGGTAATTGTCTGCTAATGAGCTGGCTTTCCTGCGTCCAACATGCAAAGCATTCATTTGCCAGGATCCACCAGCATCAGGGTAACCCAGCAGCATGTAGAGAAGAAATTCAGGCTACACCGAACAACTGCAAAAACACCTGCAAGAAATAGTATCAAATATATGTGGATGCTTAAATGTTAGATCACAGTTTTACTTTTCCTTATTTCCTGTATTCAAACAATAAACATGTATGTGTTACATGTGCTGTTGATGTTTTTGAGTAATGAGAGACATTTCCTGTCTCTCCTTGCATTGTTTCCATTGGCTATTATGCAAATAGGCCTTAGTGAGTTGTAAATTTGTGGCTGAAGTGAGTCAGCATCGACATGACATGTTAAAATAACACAACCCACCAGGCACACACACCGTCTGTGCCGCCAGTAAACATGAGTACAAGCGGTTAACCAGAATTTGCCTGTTAAACATCAACAGCGCAATGATAAAAACATGACATCATGAGTTGGAAACAAATCAAGAGGACACAGTTGGAGTGATAAAGCTCGACCAATCAGATCACTTGGTGTGGAGGTGTGTGTTCCTCTGTTCATTGCCTGCTCTCGTCCCATCCTCTCTGCTTGTGGTTACACCAACCTCCTCCCGTCATGGCCTCGAGGCGGCACACTCACACACAGGCCACACTGTAAGCCTTTCTCTCTCACTGGACCATGTGAGGCCGAGGTTTAGCGAAGGTGACGTCAGGCTGCAGATTTTCACTGAAACCAAACACAGCAGCAGCTGAATTCACTGAAACAACAACACAGCATCAACCAGAGGAGGAAATGATGGGTGAAAGCAGCAGAGCTGTGACCTTTTATACTCTTTAGGCTCAAGTCAAACGTACAGTATGTCAAAAAAGTTAGCAGAAGCTCTCTAAAGGCCTGACTTGAGACTGCAAAGCAAAACGTTCAAATGTCAAGTTTTGAGCTGGTAAAATCCTGGAGCATAAAATATAAAAAAGTGGTGGATGTCTGGGGATCAGACTGACCTTTCACTCGCAAACCTGCTTCTCTGATGTGTCTAATCTTCACACAGACATCAGAAGTATATATTTTCCTGTTTATCAGCCTTAATTGTTTTGGTGTGACTTACACAGTGTTGGAGATACTGGCTGTAGAGATGTCTGCTTTCTCTGCAATATAATGGAACTAGATGGCACTCAGCTTTTGGTGCTCAAAATGCCAAAAAATACATTTGAAAAACTTCTTTGAAAATATCTTGTTATGAGCAATTTCATGTAGGAACTATTTTCTTTCTATCGAAGTACACCCACCAACCATATTACTGCCATAGACCATTTAAAGTAATAGACATAGCTACCGCACTGTGGTTTGTGGACTGCCATTTTGAAGCCTCGAGTTCTGCATTTCGGCCGTCACCATCCTGTGTTTTTGAACCAAAAGTGACCATGTTTGGACTCACAATGCTTCGCAGACAGCCTGTCAATCAAGTATTCATGCCCTTAAAGGCTCTCTAAGTCTTCGTCAGCTTGAAAAGTTTTTGTCACATACAGCAAACATCTCCTCATGATCCGCTAGCTACATGTCCTCTGAATATGCTGTGGAAAAAGTCTGGCCTCTGTAGGCAGCCCAGCCTCCGCAAATGGCAACAAAAACATTTGGGTCCAGGCTGCACCAACCAGCCAGCACGAGACCAGCGAAAGCAAGCACACACACATATGAACGTGGTGCCCATGCCTCATGGTCTCATGCAAGCGCGCACACGTGAACGCGGTGCCCAGAGAGGCAGTTAGAGCTACAGGCTACAATGAGGCTAAAAGGCGAGTTAGCTCCGTTGTGTTTGATAACATTGTTGAACGTAAACACAAGTCAAGTGTTTTTGTTGCCATTTGCGGAGCCTGGGCTGAACTTTTTCCACAGCATATTCAGAGGACATGTAGCTAGCGGATCGTGAGGAGATGTTTGCTGTAGCCTATGTGACAAAAACTTTTCAAGCTTAGAAAGATTTAGAGAGCCTTTAAATATGTGTAACTTTAAGCCTTCATAAAATGTAAACAGGCAAGTTATATACTAAAAAAATCCCCCCTGCACAGTTGTGAGGAATGACATTAGCTATAGAGACCAAAACTGTTTTTTGTACCAGGCTGTAAACATGTTTATTTCTGCTGTAAAGTTGGGCGTTTTAACATAGGAGTCTTTAGGGATTGACTGCTGGCAGACATCTCTACGGCTGATATCCCCAACACTCTGCAACTCACGCCAAAAAAAATCTAGACTGATAAATAGCACTACAGGTAAGAGGAAATATATGTATCTTTGATTTGGGGGTGAACCACCACTTCCTCCTACTTGCACCTTGACTATAAATACTTTTGCCTCAAGGATCAAGTATTGACCTGAGACTTGTTCTGACAGAATTAAGACTTGCCAAAAATAAGTCAAGTGTTCTTGGTAACAAAACTCAATCAATCCTTCCACATAGTTTCTCATTTCTGAATCACATTACACATGAAAACCCTCCATTATACATATATTAAAAAAAAAACCAAATCAAATATGTACTGCTTACCTTTTCATTTTCATTTCACTTTGTCATGAGATTTTTTTTCAGAAATTTGTCTTGTGTCCCAAGACGTACATTGTTTTACATGAATACACATAAATATATACATGCTACAAATGCTAGGGCTTAGGTTTCATATCAGACACTTAATTCCCTACATCCTGGTGAATATTTATGCACCAATTTCTGCCTTTTCTGCATCAAGTTATGGTGTAAGTGTCTTAAATATATTTCTGGGAGGAACCAATGTTCATGTTCTAAATATTGAGGGGGACGTGTCCCCTGCGTTTCCCCCAGAATATACACCTATGAATCACACCGGACATTATGCAAAGTGGGTATGGTGGAAACAATTTATTGCTCCCTTTTGCATTCAGTGTTCGATACAGATACACTGAGGCCTACTCAAAACCCAAACTCTGATTTAGTAGACAACACACTGAAGAACTATAGAGTTTCTAGATCTGCTCAGTCGAGCCAGTGGGACTCTAAATCTTCTGTGTGATGGCAATAGAAGGAGGGGTCTGATGTAATATTACCAGCCAGAGACGCCATTATTTCAGTATACAGGTTGAAACATTGACTCAAGCATTTGGAGTTACTGGCTGTGTGAAACATACTGGCTGTGTGTGTGTGTGTGTTTTGTTGACAGTGAATCACATGACGAGGTCCTCGCTCAAAGCAGCCTGACACAGGCTCATTGTTTGGTCAGCTGCTGCCCACTGTTTCCATTCATGAAAAGTCATCATCACTGTGTGGGTTTACTTCAGATGATCATCCAGCGATAAATTAATCGACTTAAAGTATCTCCGGCATTGTTTGCTCCGCACCTGATGAATAAACAACCACTGTTTATGGATGTATGCAAAATTGCTTTATTTCCATGTTTTCCTTTTTCATACATTTGTTGTGTAATAAATAGACATGAGAAACAGGCTGATGCTTCAATCCCTTTTCCCATGCCGATTCTGCACCGTTTATTTTCTCCACACCGCAAACAACTTTTCATAGAATTTACAACAGAAAATAAAAAAAACAAAACAAAAAAAAAAACAAAAAACAAAGCTTGACACAAGCTGAATTTCCTGCTACCAGCTCATCGCTCACCTCATATGTTACATCTCTGAGCTGTGTTCGTGTAGCAAATCCCAGGGAACAAAAATATATATATATTTATATATATTTATATAATATTCACAGTTACAGTATTTACACATTTTTAGGATTACAAAGCAAAATGGGCAGAAAATGAAGACGTTTCTACAAGAAACAATCTTTCCAAAGGGAGGTGGTGACTTTTCCTGTACACAGTGGACCTTTTTTCTTTTAAATAAACAACCTTTAAACCCTCAGATTCCTTTTACAGATCCCTGAAAATATTTTAAATACTCAGTCTTTTGTTTTTTAAAAAAAAAGAGAGAGAAAGAGAAAGATGCATCTTAAAAGTGTTACCCCTGTGACGATAAAAAAGCTTTAGATCTTCTGTACAAGTAATCATCATATACAATATAAACATCACTGGTGAAAAAAAGAAACTCTCCATAATCCAACTGAATGAAAAGCAATGACTGACTTGGTCTTAATTGGGGGGGGGGGGGGGGGGGTGATGATTGGCTAAGAGGGGGCGTAAAGCGGAAGTGCAAGCCTCGAGTGCATTCACAAATATGTTTTCATCTTAATGAGTTTATAAAGAAAGAACAACCCTCGCAGAGAGGTCTGCTGGGTTGTAGAAACACTTCTGTTTCGCAGGAAACATCGAACACTGGTAGAGTTATTGAGTGTTGTAGTTGAAGACGACACAAACGTGATGAAGCGAACCCAAACATCTTCATCAACCACCCAAAATCGGCAGCAATTCTTTGCACATGCATGTCAACAGGCGAAAAAACCAACTCTTATGTCCGTCACCTGCCTGCTCAGGTGAAACAAACACAGTTACACATTCATATGGCACTTAAAAATGAGAAATAATTATCTCTTAATCAGCTGAAAACTTAGTTTGACAAGTCAAATGCTGCCCAGTGGATACAGACAGGGAACTGGTTGGATTTTTCTTGCTGTGCATGATTGGGCAGCCTTCTATGCTACGGCCTACAGGGGGCAGTGCACTCACATTCTCACACACACACACACACACACACACACACACACACACACACACACACACTAAGATATGTTGGATTCTCTCACACATTCACACACAAATATAGTGTCTTTGAAGAAACAAGCAAGGGAACCACCGAAACAAAACTGAGAAACACTGGAATATCATTAATACAAATTTAGTCATCTTTAACTTCTCTTTGTTTTTTGTTGTTGCATAAACTAATAGGAAGCAGCATGATCTGTCGCTGGCTGGTGAAAGCAGGCGTGATATCCAAATATTCTAGATTTTGTGGCAGGATTTAACCATTTTTGTTGCTTGAATTTTTTAATTTTTTCATCAGTTTGAGTTACTTCCAAGTGCAGAGGAGGTAGGAGCGAGAAAGCAGGATTGCAGTCCGGTTGGCGGGCCACGACACTCCGCAGTCATCCCATCTGCTCAGGTGCCAGAGAGGCGTTCTTTTTTTTTTTTTATCTGGCGGGCTTGTGCGTCTCATCAGTGTTAGTAAGCAGCTGATCATGTGATTCTGTGTTGTTGTTTTTTTTGTACCATGTGTGGTGTACGTAAAGCTTATGAGACAAAGGTGAGGAAAAAAAAAAGTGTAAAACTGTACAAAGCGAGACTCGACGTGGGAGGAGCCATGCTGAAATACTGTCCGACGTTGAGAGGAGGAAATGCTGCACCAACGAGTCAAGTGTTTAAGTTCTGGGTCACTGGCCGACATAAAAAAAATTATGCCTTTTTTTTTAAATTTCAAGAGCACCATAAATCGTAAACAATCTAGAGTTAAATATGTGAAAGGGGGCCGTACGGACGACGTGCAGGGTTTCTTCTCGCTCCAAAATAAAATCGTCCCTCTTCAGTTCCTCCTCGTCCGGAGTCTCAACGTGTGCGTGTCTGGGGAACTTGAATTCCAGGACAGCACGTTTCACACCCTGGAGAAGACTGACCTCACATGGACGTTAATTCAGAGTTCCCCTGCAGTTCTCTGCCCCACACAAACAGGGGATCTTCTCGTCCTCGATGGGGAACTTGTAGTCGTACGTGATCTCCTCGTTGACGTTGATGGGCTGTCTGGAGTAGATCACGATCTTCTTCTGAGACTCCACCGTGATCACCTTCGCATAACAGTTGGGCTGAAAGAAAAATATGTTGCTTTTAATCTTGTGTTGCTGTTTCGTATATGTGCTGCTTAAGCTTTCACATCATGAAGGTGTTGCCTTACATTGCAGCTGTGGTTGATGAAGCGGGCAAAGTTGCCACACTTGGTGGCGTCTATGATGGTGTCGTGGTCGACGCGGAACATGTAGCTGCTGCCGATGCCCTCCTCTTCGTATCGCTTCTCTCGCATGTCCGCAATCACCTGTCAATGGAGAGTTGTCACTTATTAGAGGGTCTGACAGCTTTGAGATGAAAGTAGTGGCTTTTTATGACACAAAAATCCACTGGGTCTCTACTTTAACCCCCTCGCTCATTAACCAAACACCCCATCTCGCTATCAGTCAACAACTATTTTCATGCTTGATTAACCTGTTGATTATTTTCTTGATTAACTGATTAGTTATTTGATCTGTAAAATGTCAGAAAATGGTGAAAAATGTTGATCAGTGTTTCCCAAAGACTAAGATAACGTCCTCAAATGTCTGGTTTTGTCCACAACCCTCTCATAGAAGAGTACAGAAACCAGGTCAAGTCAAAAGTTTCTGACTCCAGCTTTTGACTTTTTTTCTTTCTTAAAAATGAGTCAAACCAATTGATTATTAAATTACTTGGTGATTAATTTAATAGTTGACAACTAATCTATGAATCTACTTGGTTGTAACCCTCTGACACATGCTGTTACAGCAGTCCGACCAACATGTTTCAATGCAACCCCTAAAGTCTACATATAAACACGGTATAATCCATCTTGAATGCAATTATTCTCATCAAATATTTCTTCATTATCAATCAGTCTTGGTTTTCCTGAAAAGGAAAATGTGAAATACACATCTATATTTATGGCTATTAACAAACTTTGCGAGCCAGTTGAATGCAAGTAGATTGACTCATTTGTAAAAATGTCATCTTCCTTTATGTACGCACAGACAACCCAGTTCAAAAGAAACAACTGCCTCTCACCTGTCTGATGTTTTGTCCCACATACTCGATCACCATTTCATCTGCAGCGATGGGCTCCATGGCGAAAAGACCCCAGTCGTGGATGTGCGACTTGCAGAATCTGATCTTCTTCTTACGGAACTGAAAGAGTACAGGCAAACAAAGTGTCACTTCTAAGTATCTGGAAAGTTGATATTAAAGGAATACTTCACCCTCCAAATGAGCGTTTGTATGTCTTTTACTCACACCTTGTAACTGGGAATGTTTTAAGAAAATGTAGAATTCAAAAACGAAGACAATTCATCAAAAATCCTTTTACAAACTCTCACACAACTCATGCATGATAATCCAAGTCTCATAAATACAGTTGTACGCTCAGTACATCACAAACAGACAGACTTTCTAATGGGAAACTGAATTGAACGTGAAACGTAACTATGCTCACTTCAAAGCCAGACTCCATTGACAAAACCAGTAATTTTAACCTTGCTGAACACTGGAGCTGCTGGTCTATAGCTGCCTCAATTTGTTACTTTGTCTGTGTTATTGTGTAACTTTGGTGTTTTAAAAGGTTAGTCCAGATTCAAGTTACACAATAACACAAACTCATAACTAACTGGTCAAGGCAATGGTAGACCAGCAGCTTCCTTGTTCAGCATGGTAAAATTGCTGTTTTTGTCAATGGAGTCTGGCTTTGAAGAGAGCATTGATAAGTTTCACTTTAAATTAAGTTTCCTGTCAGAAAGGCATGTGATGTACTGAGCATACGACTGGATAAATGAGACTTGGATTATACTGCATGAGTTGTGTGAGAGTTTGGAAACAGATGTTTGACAAACACGGCCCTCTTTTACTCCAGTTCATCAAGACTTGTCTCCATTTTTGGATTCTTCGTTCACTGTGGAGGCATTTCTTCAGTGATTTAATGTAACTCAGGGTGTCTAATTAATATACAAATGATCACTTGGGGGGTGAAGTATTCCATTACAATACTTCATTAAAAAAAGACAGTGTAGGTACATTCAAGTGGCAAACCTCCTTTCAAAAGGTACAACTATCTTCTTGCTTAATCCTCTTTTTATTCATTGCAGGGTGAATAATACTGGCCACCGGAGCAAAGTTCAGTTCGTTTACCTTCAGCTGGTTAAATTTCAGCAGGTCACTGTCACATGCGAACGAGGATAGTAAACGTCTCTGCTCCGACCGCCGCTCCGAGCCAGCCCGGGTAGAGGCGTGGACCTGTGCAGGAATACTCATACCCTGCAGGGAGATGGTAGAGTTAGATGTGTTCACCCACAGCAGGTTGACATATATATATCACACCTATGATGTTTTACGTGCACTTTTTGCAGAATTTGAGCATCACGCTCACCTGTGTGTCGACCGGCGGCTCCTCTGACTGCAGCTTTGTGCTCTGAAGGTACTTTATCTTGTCCTTCTTGTCGATCTTGTAGTACCCCTCGCTACGCGCACAGCCGGTTATGTGGTCCCTCATGCCGTCGTCTCGTCTCTTTTTCTTTACTCCAGGGATGTTGGTAGGTGCAGGGAAGTCAAGGAGGAAACTGAAAAAATGAGGCCTTGGAGCACAGCTGAGATGCCATAACACCTCTAAGTTCATCAGATACTAAATAGCAGACAAAACAGTTCCTCATTTTCACCACCGGAGGGGGCTGCTATGTGACACACACACACACACACACACACACTACAAAACAACTATTAAAAAAGAAAGTAATACACTTAACATTTTTTAGAGTTATTTAACTGGGCTGATCATTTAAAATGATTTGTGGAGCACTTAGTAACTTTTGAACATCACAAACACACATTAAGATTATTATTATAGTATGCAACATTTGGTGTGAAACCACAGACGTTAAGCAGTAAAGGATATGAGGATGGTTGACCCAGAGCGTGTCGTTGAGCCAGTCATTGCCATTATCCTGCTGGAGCATCTTATCATACGTGATCTGCAGAAGCCGTATGTCTTCGTCATCTATGCCTTCGTTCCAGATGTCATACAGGATGGTCATCTCCTCAAACTCTGAGCGTGGGGTGAAGTACGGTCGGGGAGGCGAGGTGACAGGGGACAGGCTGCCCAGCAGCAGCTCTTCCCAGCCTCGCCGCGCCCTCCGCGGAGGCTTCACGACCACAGGTGGCTCTTCTTCATAGGGCAGGAAGCCGTCCTCAGTGGGCAGGACCGTCTGGGGCTTCACCTCTCCTTCCCGGAAGTCCAGGCTCGGGTGGTCGGGGGACTTGGCGGATATCGTTTCCGTGGATACATCGCCGAGATGTGTTTGGTGAGGAGGAGGGATGGACTCAGAGGATAGCTCCAAAGACTCGTCAGCTGCAGAGACAGCTGGCGTCTTTTTGACTTTGGGTCGTCCAGGTTTCCTCTTTGACGCTGCAGTATCTGATGGCACAGGGACGTCGACAGTGAGACAAGTGGGAAGATCTTCAGGGACACTGGCTGAATGCTCTGCGCCAGCTGACAGAGCCTGGTTAGGCAGAGCGCTGATGGGCGGCTCCTTAAAAACAGGTCTATCGTCCAGGCTCTCAGAGGATATTTTCCTATTAAGCGTCAGTGCTGCGGGGTCAGGGAAGACAGGGGTGAAGGTTAAGTCTCTTCCTGGAGTGCGGGGGACTCCAGCGCTAAGGACAGGGGACTGTGAAGGGTAGGAGAAGGGACTACCGGGGATGTGAGGGGAGCTGAGCAACAGGCTGCTGCCCGTCAGCGGGGCATCACTACCAGGTGTGATGGGAACAGTGTCCGTGCTCTGGGACTTGCCCAGACTTCGGGCACGCTCCATCAGGTCCCTGCCTGGCGTGCGGGGGATATCCTCATCTGTGGGGAGCCGGGGCCGCTGGGGGAGCTCAGGCAGGGGACCAGGGGGTGGATGAAGGAGGGAACGACCTTCTACTGCCGGGTGAGGAGGGAGGGGGAGGTGCATTAAAGATGCAGAGGCAGATTTGGGGACAGGTGTGTTTGCATCTACGTGGGGTGGGATTAATCGCCCGGGGGTGCAGGGTACTTCCTCAGGCTCTGCTTTACCTTTGGCTTTTGTGTCCTGGTCGCTGTCGGGCAGGGCACCTGTGGGAGTGGGTGGCCGAAGGTTCGCTACATGCTCCTGAGGTTCGGACTTCACTACAGGAACGCTGCCGTCTACGCTGATGTCTCGCTCTTTGACTGCAAGACAAGAAAATAATTTAATATCTGACATACTGCAAAATCATAAATACCTTTGTTGACATGTTTGAGCTGAGTAACAGCAGACACTCACGTGGGAGGCCTTTGGGTGATGGCGGCTTCGGATGCTCCATCACCTCCTCCTCAGGACTTGGAGGTCTGCGTTTGAGCTTGCTGCTCGGCTCCTCTCTGCTCCTCTGCTCCTCCTTGTCCTCTGGGACCGGTCGCGCAGGTGGGCTCGGTGCCACGGTCTCTGCCTGTGCATCCTCTTCATCCGAAGACGAAGATGAAGAGGATGAAGAGGACGAGGTGGTCATGGCCACTTTGCCTTCGGCCTCCACATCTTGTGCCATTGCATCCTCTTCCTTTTCTTCCTCCTCATCCCCTTCCTCTTCCGAGCTCATCTCGTACTCTGAGGAGTCTGAACTTGCTGCTGAAGAGTCTGAGCTGCTCTTGGAGGAAGATGAACTCTCAGCTTCTGCAAGACATGGGGGAAAAATGATGAACTACAGGAAACAGACAGAAAGAAACAACCAACTGTTGCGTTTTTATATTTAAATATTTAAAGTACCGTCATCAGATGAATCTGAGGAAGCGCTCTCGCTGGATGAGTCTTCATCATCACCCTCCTCATCGCCACTCTCCTAAGAAATAATATGAGATCATAAAAATGTGTACAAAACACTATGTAAACAATCCAACAGATTTTTGGGACGGCTTACTTTGCCTGATGACAGCCTATCTGCAGCCTCTGTCTCATCAGGCTCCTCCCTGTCAGACAACGACTCCTCTTCCTTTTCTGACGTGTCCACCTCCTCCTCGCCCTCGCTGTCCAGTTCAAGTGGCCGGGAGTGCCGTCGCTTTGCAGATGCACTGTCGGCATCCATTTTGGAATCGTCCGACGGGAGCTCGGCTGGGTCTCGATCCCGGTCTGACAGGAATAAACCACGAGATAAATTAGCTACCGACAATTTCATGACACCAGGAAGAAGAAGAGAGGATAGCAAGTGTTGATGTGTCGACCAAAGAGAGAGTTACCTTCATCCTCCAGGTCGTCATCCACTGGAGTGGATGGTCGCGCTCGTTTGTTGTCCCCTGCAGCTGCAGCCTCAGGCTTTCGTTTGACCTGAACACAACAAACAACAATTTAACACCAACAGGCGGTGCAAGTTGTCGAAGAAAAAACAAACTTCCTCCTTGTCCATGTGTACTAAAAGGCACATTTCAAGGCGTACCTTGAAGGAGGGCAGGCGGATGGCTCCTCGCAGACCGATTCCCAGGCCCATTCCCTCGTAGCCCAGTCCCTCGCCTTTGTTCCAGTTCTCCAGCAGACTTGAACCCATTGTCTCTTTGGGTTTGGGTCTTTCTTCTTCCTTTCCCTCCGCACCCTTCACTGGAGTCAAAGACGCCTGGGGAGAAAAAGAATAGTTACTGTATAAACCTTGTAATTTAACTGAAGAATATAATTTTATATATAATTTTATACATTTTTGTGACTGGATTCAGTCGACAGATCAATTTCCATGAACCACACATTGCTTCAGATATAAATGCAACTTAAGATTATTTTATAATAAGTTGATTATTTTCCCAGCTGATTCTAAAGGAGACACTGTTAACTTACTTGTTTTGACTGATCAACAGTCCAAAACCCAAAGGTGGTCAATTCAGATACAAAGATATAAAACAGAGAAAAGCAACAGAGTCTCCCAACTGAGAATGTGGCACCAGTGAATATTTGGCATTTTATTTTGATAAATGATTCCAACAATCAATTGATCATCCAAATTGCTGTTTAATTTACATGATTAATTGGGTAATCTTCAGCACTATTTAATCACAGCAACACAGCCACCATCTGTTTACAACATCACCTTTTTGCCAACATTTTTTCCAGAATTATCAGCTGATGTTTTTAAGGTATTTCTTAAAATATTATATTTATGACTGATGTAAGATTCTTTGCGGATGTCGGATTGGTTAGGAAAAAAAAGCATGCGCTTCATAGAGAGGTCGTTTTAATGACTCTTTTTTTAATAATCTGCAAAATAAAACATGCTTTGATTGATGAATTGAGTTTATCATGAACCATTTGAGCTTCAATTGATGGCTTCTATGTAATTATATCATATAATATTGACTCTATTAGACTGTTTTGCCAATTTATTTAACAGGAGGTTTGAACGAGTATATTTTTCCCCACAAATATTGTGCATATCTGGAGAATTAAAGTTGGGCAATACAGAGAAAATCAAATATCACAATATTTTTTACCAAATACCTCGATATCAATATGCTTTTCAGAAAATGTATACACAATTATATTTTTTTTTAAAAACATCAGTAATGTGTAGATAATGATTAAGTGGGTAAAAGCAAATAATAGACCAGCTTCAACAGTCTGGTAAGTTCAGAAAATTACATCACTTTACTGTAATTCAGCCTTTAAAACCAGAAAAATCTATCTGTGATATTTTGACTTACCTTTGCTGAGCGCTCCTTCTTCTCCCACCAGTCATCAAAGGCTCTAAAAGCCACCACCTCCACCATTTTGCGGTTCAGGTCCCTCTTCATGATGGCCTTCAGCTCCTTGACAATGACCAGCAGCACACCCTCAACAGTGGCCTTGTGGGGATCCTCCTTTTTCGTCTCATATCCAGGAGGAGGAACAGTAGGGTTGAACTTTGGTATACTGGGATGCTGCCATTGTTGTCCGGGTGCTGCTGCGCCACCAGCGGGCGTAGCACCCATAGACAGAGGCGCATAGGGTCCCCCGAATGGCCCAGACGCACCACCATCCATAAAATGTGGATAAGGATAGGGCCCTCTGGTCTGAGCGTAGCGACTCAGCATCTGCTGCTGCATCTGGAAGGACATGGGAACAGAGCTCCACTGTTCCCACCGCAAGCAGTTCATCAGCTCCATTTGCACCAGCGGCACCATGCTATGAGGGTAGGGACCCATGGGTGGCAGCATATGGTGAGGCACTGCAGGGTGACCGGCCAGGTGGGGGTGTCCCGTGACGGCAGAGTGAGCGGCCAGGTGGTGATGCGAAATCGGGAAGCCGGCCTGGTGCGGGAGAGGGGGGAAGCCGGGAGGAGGGATGGTAATGGTCTGCATCGGGGACACAGCAGAGTTTATGACGATGCCCTTGCCACAGTCGCCGCTGGTGATCGGAGTCCCGGGCATCTCGTCGTCAGAGATTTCCATGTCTTCTCCTGACGACTGTTGACCCTGCGCGTAAAGGGGACAGGGAAGGTCAACATCCATTTTTCACAAGATACACAAGTACAATAATTTGCTCTTTTCATCTCCATGACAACTGAGCAATCACCATCATCTCATGAAGACCTTGGGATGAGGTCGAAAAGCTAAGGACAAAGCTAGTAAGCGGACCTTGAGGTAGGATTGCCAACCTGCCCCTTTAGCTTTAACAAGTGTTGTAGCCAAGACCACCTTAACTGAGACCAAGTCATGACCAAGACCAGTGTATCAAGACCAAGACAAGACCAGTGCTTTTCCCACTTCTGTGTACAGGGAACATGCAAACCATAAGAACTTCTGAAATTGATCTCAAAGATCCTCATTCCCATTAAAGTTCATCCATAAAAAATAAATAAAATCCCTCTTTGTTCATCTCTTTTATTGCTTTACTGTATTTGCATATGTATAAGTGAAGCATGAGAAATATCTTGATAAAATAATTCAAATGCATTGCAGAGAGATTTTGTATATTGGATTATTCCTTTGTTTTTTATGAGCAAACAAATACAAACACTAAGGAGCAGAAATCAACTTAACCATCTTCATTCCAGGGTTCATACAGCTTCAGGCAAGTTTTGAAGACTATTTTAAAGCCGATCAGAATGAAAATTAAGACCATTTTTTCACTGATGAGCCGACATCAGTTACTTAAGGTTAGGGTTACTGAAACATAAAACATGATTTTTTTGTCTCGAGGCAAAGATGAGAGTCGAACAGACCTGGGAAATACCTGACGTTTGTTGGGAAGTCTCATTCTGCATGTGGGATTCCACTGCCTTGATTCCCATCGTGCCAAGTTTGAAAGAACCTCTCATGCCATGCCGCAAAATCAGATAATTAGATAGTCGATTTTCATGGAATTTGCACTTCCCTTTGTCGAGAGGACAGTTTCTGCTCTGAGCATCCCAGCTGGGAAAATATATGCGTGATGTTGATTCTGCTATCCAGATCTGTGTGATGTTAATGCGAAAGGCATTCAATAAATTGTTATTTAAAAATAACAATTCAAAGGATTGCCATTTTCTGAAGCCTTATCTTAAGATTACTGAATTCAATACCTTTTAGAACTTGTTAAGGATCTGCGGGAACCTCGTATTCAACACTTTTTTGCACAAGCAATTCAGTGATTCCCCCGCAGTTGTGGTCTTACAAGCATTCTTAAAATAAAATCCTGTGTCCTCTGTCCGAGACTGAGGCAAGACTGAGAAAAATGAGGTCAAGTCTAAGACGCGACAGAGATATTAAAAAGCAGTCTTGGTCTTGGGACCAGGAGTGATCTTGAGCACTACAACACTGGCATTAATTATGGGCATAGTCTGACATTTTGTAAGTTTAAACCAGGAAATATCTGAGCAAGGAATAAGTAAACAATATCTCCACTCAATAACAATCTGCAGTACCATGTGCTGTGGACACATTGTCGTCAGTACCAAAAAGCGTACTTTTAATAGTCAGTGAATCATTCAAAATAAGAGCAACAGATGATCTCAGTGCTGATCTGAGGTCAAAGTTTTGTATTCACACTCGCACAGTCAAACACAGCTGACCCATGTCGTTGGTCAGCGTGTTTCCAAATAGAGCTGTTTGCTTTAGGCTTCAAACTCTTCGCTCTTAAAACCACAGCGCAAAATGTGAGCATGAGACTTGTGCCGTCAAACACACCAGCTCTGAGTCCTCCTCCCTGCTGTTTATTATCATAAAAGGATTTCTGTCACAAGTGCTGCAGGAGTGAAACTATGGAGAGTAAACTGAGCAAGGGGAGTGGCGTCGTTATCCAAATGACCTGTTTGCAGTGCTTGCTTTGTGTTAACTTGAAATGCGAGACAGGAGACGCTGCGGCCAATCCTGACTGTCAGGCTCGGCAGAACCAGGAAGTGTGGTGCTGAATGGGGCTAACTGCCAAATTGTGTTTTCCTCCTTGCAAGCGTGTGGTGAGTGTTAGAAAGAGGAAACAAGAGTGTTCAATTCCCCAACAGCAGAGCGGCTCTTATTTCTCCTTTCAAAGCACAGCGCCGAGTGTAGAAATACAGCAACACAGGCCAGATGGTGTTACTATGACTTCAAACAAGGAGATCAGCTTCATATGAATGTGAAGGTATTTGTAAAGCTGTGGGTTATGTTGAAAACTTTTCATTCATAACTTATGTCAACTGGATTGTTAACATTTATTATACGCAGATTCTGAGACTATTTTGCTAACAAATACGCCTTTTTCAGGGTACAAACTCTGCTTATTAGTCATTTAAATTTGCTCTTTGAATCAAAATGAACACGGCAGCAGTCAATTGAAAAGGCAAACACCTTTTTTGTGGTGCCTTCATACAACGACTGTTTGCTTTACAAGGTACAATGAAACAAAAGGGAAAGTTTACTACTACCATCATGCACTGAAACTAGACCTCACTTCCTGTGTCCTCAGTGTAACTGTCACAGCTGTGAGTAAACAGCAGCACCGTGCTACTATCATCTAATTAAGACTATCAACATGAGCTTTAGCGACATTTGGAGCCCCGGGGTGCTGTCACTTAACACACTGTAATATGCACGTAATTCTTTTACATATAAACACAAGTTTCACGCAAATACAAAAAAACAAATCTGCCTTACCGTGTCCATTTTATCAGTGGGAGTGTGGCCTCGAAAATGTCCATCTTTGAGGTCACTGTTGCTCATCTTCTCCTGCACAGGAGAAGTGATTCTCTTGATCAGCGAGGCAGTTCCGGGTATCGGCTCTTCATCTTCCGAGTCTGGCAGTGGGGTCGGACTGATGTCCTCCAAGCCCGTGCTGGAGGGACGGGAGTTCTGCTGGCCGCCTTGGGAGCCACTTGTGTAAGGGGGAATTGGGGATAGCTGAGAGGACGAGGAGGAGATGGGACTCCCCTCCATTCGCACCTCAGTGTCCGAGTCTCGCTCCTCCAGGAACGGCAGCAGTTTTGTCCTTTTCCCCTTGAGGAGCATCTCAATGCGGGAATCCAGGCTATTGCGCTCTGGATCGAGTGTGGGGGAGCCAGGTGAGGGGCAGTGCTCTGGGGTTTGGGGAGGAGGGGTGGTCGGATGGGGCACGGGCTCCGGCGGGGGCTCTGGGATCGGAGGAGTTTCTGGTCTCTCCTTGACGGGTAAAAAGTCAGTGGCCGCTGCCAGAGGCGGCTGCGGTGGTCGGAGGTACTCACCCTCCCTTTGGGCTGGGTGATGGAAAGCAGGATCTGACGGGGGGAACGCGGGGGGCAAAGGAGCCTGGTAGGGCGAGAAGGCGGACTTGAAGTTGGGCGTAGCAGGGGGAGGCGCTGTGTAGGTGTAGGAAGGGGTGGAAGGTGGAGGTTCAGGTGGGGTGAGTTGGTGCTGTTTGAAGGGAGCTTGTTCAGACGTCGTACTTCGGTACATGTTGCTGCGGTACTGAGGCCTCTCCGGTCTGCGGTTGTACGCGTCCTGGAACTTACTCTCGTGTCTGCGAGATTTGTAACCTCCGGAGCTCTCGGCACGGCTGGACTGGTACGCCGGCGTGGACTGCCGACTGGAGAAATTGGAGTCTTGAGAGTAGGGTGTACCAGTCTGCCGTGGGGTATGAGGGGTTCCCTGGGACTGGGGTGTGTCCTGCCTTAGGCTGGAGTAGCCCGTCTCCAGGGACAGTGGAGTGGTAGAGCTGCTGGGTGGCAATGTTCCTCCAACAGCTGACACGCCGCTCTCCGACAACCTGCGGATGGGCTCGCAGGCCTTAGAGGAGACAAACAGGATCAGGATGAATCAAGGTGTCACAGGAAACATTCACAGAAACCTCTACCATCACAACTAAAAATTAAAAAAGTCTCCAGGTGTCACTTGGAGGCTACTGTATATAAATTAAGTCGTTTAAGTAGTTGGATGATTTTCGCCAAATGACCAACAGTGTACACCTGCACCTAAAAACAGCAGCTAGTGGATCGAGTATCTAGGCACAACGCCTGGGGGATCTCGTGCTACGAGGCTAAAGTGCACATTTCAGTGGCTTTGTGATTTCAGTCCACAGGCGAGGGTCTGGATAACATTTCCTCTGCGCTACTCCACCACCTGCTGCACTGATAACACGGATCACAGATAAGGATGTCAGCTCAGATTGGTAAATTATTTCTACAAAGTAACACTACAATTCAGAAATCGGCAGTCTGACCTTGGGAAAAACCAGCAGGGACTGGACTAAACTATATCACTATCTAGCTCCCACTGCCATAGTTAAGGGAACGATTTATAATAAACTCATGAACAAAAATTTTTTTGCATATTGTTAGAAGAGATTTTACCAGCAAGGCTTCTGCCAGGATACGAGGGGAAACTTCTCTGGCCTCCTCTCCGCCGACAGGCAGGGTCTGCGGAGTGTAGGTGCCATTCATCAGGAGCTGGAAGTACCGAAGGCGATTTTCACCTGCAGAACGATAAACACGTGTGGGTCTGATGCCAAGTCTATAAAGCAGGCTTAATGCCAGCAGGATTTATTAAAACTAATCTGGCAGTTTATGCAAAATGTAAACATTTGTAGATACACATAAGCAGTTTCATTTCTGAGTACACACTTCCCAATTATTTACAGTAGGAGCATCACAAACTATATATTTTGTTTTAATGCCTATATATGAACTGCAAACTGTAAAGCTAATCTGGGATGTTATGTAAAATACATACAGTAGATTTTATAATATAGTAGCTCAGACATGTCTTAATAGATCTGACATATCATACACAAAATGCAACACTTATTTTAATTCTCATAAAGAATTAGCATTTTATTTACTTAAAAAATGTGGGAATAATCCAAGAGAATAGCACATGTGTAGCCAGTAATAAACTGCAATTATTTCACTGATTAAATAAACACAGACTGCCAGTCAAATAATAAATACTTGTCTCAAGAGGAATTAAAGTTGCAGTTCTGCATGAGTCACAAGCAACAGCAGCAGACTGAATGTTAACAGTGTTAGGAAGTGAAAAACTAACTCAAATCTAAGTGATTTCATTCAAATGCGACTCAACAGAGACCGTGCGAAAGGGGAGAGGACTCTGACAGATTCGTTTGTGTTTGTTTACAGGTCTGAAATTATGCACAGTGGGAGTACACAGCACCCTCAGCTCAGGGCTTGTGGGAGCAGGCGTACATTCAATGAAATTCAATTATCCCACGTTACCAAGCAACGCACGTAAATGTACACACGTGACTGCTGTCCTACCAATAACTCAAAACAAGGCAACGTTTCACTCCGAGGACACGTTGGGCTCGTGCAGCAGGCTCGGATCGTGCGTAAATGTAGGTTACGCGTCTTTTCCTCAAATGACTGAATCACTGTTTACCTTTCGGGTCCAGCTCCACGTGGATGAAGTTTCCCATAACAGACGTCTTGTGCAGCGACTGCACGGCCACTTTGGCGGCTTTCACCGTCTCAAAAACAACTTTGGCTATTCCCAGGTGCTTTTTGTTCTTCGGGTTGTACAAGATCTCGACCTGCTCGATCTCCCCGAATTTCTTGCACATGTCGGTGAGAAATCCTTCCCTGATATTGTCATTGAGCCTGGCGAATGTCACCTCCTTTGGAGGCACGGGGCCGATGTAGCACTCATCGATCTGGAGGGAGAATGAGAGGGATATCGTTATAAAGGTGCTGTCGGGTGAATGCTGCAGCGTGTGGGGTCATTTCTGACAGCTGTGATAAGAACAACAGAGCCGGAGTGTTTGCGATTAACATGCAAATCCAGTCAGCCCTCTGGCATCAGAGTAATGCATGTTATTTGGGTTTTAACAGCCCCTCTGATATCATAACTTCACTCCACATCCCGAAGATGAGTGAAGGGGGTGTGTCTGCAACTTTTGACAGCCCCCGTTTTCCACATGGACAAAGCTGGCATCCTGTCAGAGGAGATACCTTAAATTTGGGCACCGGTAGATCCGTCTCTTTGTACTTTGTCCAGAGACGACCGATCCTCGGATCCCGGACGATTTCCACCGGTGCAATCCCAGGGTTCTGCAGGAGAAGAGGGGGACACACAACACTTGTTATCCATCCCATTCACAACTTCACTCGGCCAGAACTTGTTGCAAAGTAGTTTCACACGGTGGTGGGTTAAAATGAACACCTCCACCACGCCGTGTAAGATGCTGAGACATGCCCGTGGCCGGCCACGACAACACAGCCACATTGTAACCTATCATGGAGGTCGGCTACTCGGTTACTATTGTAGCCGTGTAGCCGTGTAGCCGCGTCACACACGGTCCACTTACGGGCATACTGAAAGTCTGTCCATCGTAGCGATACAGTTTGTGTGGTCCCTTCTTCAGCGCCGGGTCGATGATCAACTTGTAACTTCTCCAGTGGTGACTCCGCTTCTCCGCCGAGCCGCAAACGGGATGACTGTCCATGCCGTTCGCCAAACCTGAAACGACAGGCAGCGACAAGGAGAGGAGAGCTATCGTGAGGCAACGCTAAACACGGTCCCGTTACCAGCCCCCAACACTTTAAAACAGCCAAACGGTACAGATGCATGACTTTGGTGGCGGGGGGAACCCAGGGGAGAGCGAAAACGGGATCTATAGCGTAGATCCCAGTTACGGAAAACAGGCATTAGGAGGGCTGGAGAAAGAGGAAAAAAAGAACAAGCTTACTTGAACTCTGCTTTCTGCCATGGTCTTCGTTCAATCTGTTTCTCTCCCCTGGCTTGGACATGGTTCGTCCGATCGAGTGATTTTTCTTTAATTGATGAAAAGACGGAATCGCTCTCCTTTCGCCGCTTACATTACATGATTTAGCTTGAAGAATACTGCCTCCTTTTCGGCGAGAGCCAACACATATTGTGTGCCTCTGGTCTGTAGCTTCTGTCTCTCCCACAATACACCGCTAGGCTTGCCCACCTCCGATGCTAGCCGCACTTTCGCTACAAACTTATTTGTATCTGCTGGATATTTACTAACGATATCGCCGTATAATAAATTACTATAATTTTAAACGACTGAAACGGCAACGTTTGTATGTGTACATTATATTACTATAACCCTGGTGACAGCTTTGTGTCGCTAAACCTCTAAATCATTTTGTGTGGAATCTGCGGATTGCATTTACCCAAATGGCAAACACAAGCTAGACACAGGGGGCAATATCTTCTAAACTGTCACTGAAGGCTATTAAAATGTGGTTTTTCGTGTGTGTACATACGTGTCGTCGTTTTCCAATTCAAACATGTCGAGCCATATTTGAAAAGCAAATAACTCCGCTGCTGTAGAGCTAGTTGTTGACTGCTAATGTGAAATGTCTCACAGAGGAGTGAGTGTAAAACGAAACTCGGTTGATAAAAAGCCTGAATTTAGCATTCATGCTAATGCTAACAGCCGTTGGAACGCGGAGGTTTGTTGCATCTCTTTCTGTCAGTTGGGCTAATCAACACCAACAAACTAGTGCCAACCGTTGTGCTGGATGTCGTTTAAGTGTTAAACAACCGCGGAGCTTTTAATAATATTTAATTTTTTAAACATTTAACATTTGCCGTTTTTATTATATTTGTGTATATTGTCGACTTAAGTGGATTTTGCTTGACATTGCCTGGTGTTTTGCAGTGCTCGGGCAATTGGCTGGTTAACAGCGGCAGCTCGGTGGGCCAATCAGAGCGCAGCAGCAGAGGAGCTGTCTGCTATTAGAGGCACGGCTCAGGAGTCCTTCAACAGAGAGCAGAGAGAGGGGGCCGAGCGCTCTCGGCAGCCATTTTCCTAAAACAGGACTCAATGGCCTATATGGGTTTCCTTTGTTCCAAAAGGGATCTTACACTTGATTTCCTCATCTCTCACGGACTATGATAAAACTATGATTCCTCCTTTTAAAGGATTGAGAAGAAGGAAGAGAATGTGCTGGATGTAATACCCTGTGACATCTTGAGCCTTTTTTCCTCTGCCTGGAATCCATCTTTGTCTTAACTAGGTCATGGCACACCCATATAATAGTATTTATATTTCTTAAGTGAAAAGAAACCAAATGTTGTGAATAAACAGCTGTATGATTTTGGAGATGTTACATTAAGGGGGAAAACACAGTTAAAGTGACAAAGTGTAGTGTCTGACTGTTGGCATTGCACTTATGGCCTTGTATGAGTAGCAATAAGTAAGTTAAACTCTTTTATAATCATTTTGGTATTTAAGTAAATGTAAAAATGTGAGGCATGCAGTTACTGTTATTAAAACGTGTTTACTGTCAATTTATTTATTGAGCTATCATCAATTTTGGCATCTGTTACAGACAACTTTATTCAATATGTTCACTGCATGCTGACATATAAATATACAGCCTATACAGTCCAGATTATATACATGTATATATGCCACTGCTCCTCAGCTGATACAGAGAGCAGGCCATGGGTAACTAATGGCCTTTTGCAAAATAGTTTATTATGCTGCCTGTATTTCTGACTGTTGATTGATAACCTATTCACGTTGATTAATGACTTTAAACACTTTCCTCTCACAACAGCAACGCTTAACATCCTGGTGGCTTGTGTTGTACCCTGCCTACAACTGTGGAGACAACTTCAAGCACGGTTAGGTTTGTGCTGTCCAATTGCCATTTAAGAACCAAACGCGTCCAAAGTGTAATCATCGGCTTGACCTTGCTTCAAGGGCATATTTAAATGTCTTAAGAAGCACGGTCAGGCAGCTTTTGTTACAGTTTCTACAACGTGGAAAAAAAAAATTAGACTGCAAAGAGGAAACAGATGGAGGGAAAACTCTTAGGGTGAAAATATTTACCTCAGTACTTTGGTGAAATGCAGTTAACAGGCCTAAACGCAGGGGCAGGAGGAATGTTTTCAGCTCCATCTTCGGATCCTCTAATAATGGCATTAATAAGGGGTGGGATAGCGTCTCCTGCAAAGAAAGGAATCCATTAGCACGAAAGATAGAGAGCTCTTTTGAAAACTTTTTTTTTTGATCAGTGCTAGGCATTGCCTCTCAGCCAGCGAATATGCATCTTCAAGCATCATCTGTGTGGGCAATATGCAAACCATCTCCTCTCTCTCCTTGAAGACAGGATTGCAGTCAAGTATAACCTCGACATTTCTAACTGAGCTACATCAAATAAAACCCACAAGGAAATGTTGTGTTTGAAAGGTAATGGATTTTGAGCTATTTCACTTCATTTTTGCCAGTTTATATGTCTACATGTATACTTGTTCTAACAGAGGACAGACAACACGAACATTAATTAATTGTGGTTAAAACGTTACCAGCAAAACTATATTGACTTTTGTTAAATTTAACTGCATATTTTTTATCTCTTTGATTGATAGTGCAAACTTACAGTTAGGATTCAAAACATGTAATCCAAGCTTTAAACGAGCAAAAGAATCTTATTGGGAGAGAAATCTTGTAAATGTATCTGCTTCCCTTTGTCCAAAAGAGACGTTTTGGTGACAGACTGTATAGGCTACACTTGCTCAATGGTTTCTCTGCTGTTCTCTTGTCTCAAAATGGCTTCTTTACAGACAAAGGAGAGCACTGTGCTGTGAAATGTTGCTGCGCCATAACTGGGAGAGGCTCGTGCGCTCGGTGAGACAGCCTCGCTCTCGGGGACATTTTTCTCCGTGATACAACAAGGAAATCTCCACACCGACCGACACTGGGGTGATTTTTTTTGTACTCGAATGGGTGTATATTTATCAAGAAGTAAAATACAAGAAGTCGACGGTGCGTGAAAAGGAAGGAAACGTTATAATAAAGTGGCGCGTTCAGGCTGTCGGTTGCTGGGCTGACTCGCCCTGGCAACGGCAGTAATCCGAGAGCTCTGGACGGTTGCCATGAGAGCTCGAGTGTGTTGTTGCAACCCCCCACACTGCCATATAAGGTCATCAGGAATCCTCTGCAGCAGCCCTGTTGTTTTGTATATGGGTGAAAATAACACGGGGTGCTTCGGGCTTTTACGCGTGCACTCTGGCTCGAGACAAAGACCGGCGGATCACTGGCATTTCAAGTGCTGCACATCAGATAAAAGTAATAAGATACGATTATATCTTTTGGTCGGTACAGAATTTAAAAGTAGAAGTGGCCGTAGTGGTGGTGGGTGTCTATTTTTTGTGTGGCCACATTGGTGCCATTTTACGCACACTATTTTTTAATGTGTGAGCGTGCGTAAAGTGTAGTGCTTATACTATGAGAACACACAAAGCTGCAGTCGGTATGTCAGAGGCCTGTTTTTTCTTGTTATCCACTCCTAGCTCGGGCTGCCAAGTGCGCGCGTTCCTCCATTTGCAGGTCACGAGGCTGCAGACAGCATTCCTCTCTGTCCTCTGTCCAAACCCTGCTTTCCAGACCCCCACCCCCACTGCAATGGAGAGTAGATTGTGAAGTAGGTTTTATGTGTGTAAAACAGGGGAACATTTTTCGTTTAAATCCGCCAATGAGGTTATTTATAGGCCTTTGTTTAAAAAAAAAAAAAAAAAAAAAAACCCTCCCCGGTGGGTTGCGCCATTCAGCTTTGCGCGCCGCTGACAGACTGGAATATTCCACACAGAGGATTGGCCTCTCTTCTGCAGGACAGCTGTCTCTCTGCACGGCGACAAAAAAACTATTTTTGACAACTGTTCTTTGTTTGTTAATTGATGAAAACAGGGGCTGTACACGTGTGGATATTTTGTACACCTTCAGGACAATTTAATATCCTTTATAGGCACCGCCATTCATATGTTAGGCTGCCAGTTTCACCTTGTAAGTCAAACAAGCACTCTGTTTTTTATTATTATAGGTATGTTTCATAGCTTGTGTTACACCATATTGTATTGTAAAAGCATATGGGGCACATGAGAAGTGTGTGTGGCTGTTTCCGTGGAGTAAGAATAACCAGGCTGTGAGGAAACCTGCTGTACAGGCTGCCCTTTCTTTCTGTCTTTCCTTGTAGGCTCAGCTTTTTATTCTGACGGATTGTTCACTGAAATCAGGTATTCCTTGTGCTTTGTGTTGTACTCTCGCTTACTGAAGGATTTTTCCCATGCAGATTGGTGGTACTGTATTTCTTTTATTTAAAACCTTGGCTCTTTGATAACTGCATGTATTATTAGTGTAATATTCCACAGTATGGTTTGTGATTTAGTCTCTTACTTGGCTATATTATAACATGTCTGTGTCTGAGATCTTTAAATAAATAGACTATACACTCATTTTTATGTTTTATTGTTTTGGAAGTTGTTATTCTAATGAAGTTGCATTGCAGTTTTACTTTCAAACGATTTTAGGCCCATGTTTAAAACAGTATTCTACCCTGTCATGACATACAAGATACATACTACACTAAAATACACAATGAACATAATTCATGCTGCAGGGTGACATAACTGTAGGAGCAATTTGCATTTTTGAAACAGGTGTAATTCCATTTTTTTTTTAAATTATTGCAGTGAATGTGTGTTTTGTGGCAAAATACTTTAGTGGTTACATGTTTTCTTAAAATAGGCAAAGTAAAGGGCAGTGTCAGCTCATCCTCTTAAAGGGACAGCTTGCGCAAATTTTCACCACTCCTACCCCACTAACTGCACATTTCCCCACCCGTGACCACTGAAATTTAACCTTTAAGTTAGGCTTTGTAGCCTCCGTCAGTGTGAGTTTGGCTGCCTTTATGAAAGAAGAAATGTTCCAGACTGAGAGTGAATCAAGACAAATCTCAAATGCAACATTTGTGTGTGTTATGTAAGCTCATTCTGTGTGATCTGCTCCCTCCTGACACCCACTGAAGCTTATTTCTGTTGTTATGAGCAATCATCCACTGTCGACATATGCTGTAATCACCACGAGCATTCTCAATCATCCATTTTATGTGATACCAAGTAGTGACTCAAAGGCAACTGGACTGAATTTGTAAGCCTATACTGCACATCCATTTGATTTTGATCACTCCAAGATGCACCACATCTGGCTCAACCATCGTTCTAACACTGACAAGACATTCCTCATGCCCTAAAGCAGCCCGTCTGCCTCACACACACACACACACACACACACACACACATACACATACACACACACACAGCCTCCCATTAAAAAAAAACAAAAAACAAAACAGCACATACTGTACCTCCAAATGTTATCTCCAAACCAACCACTTTTTATTTTGCTCATTTAATTAGTTTGATCCTGGTTAAAGATGTTCGTACATTACACCCTGGGACATGAGAGAATAGTTTGTCCTGACGCCCAATCTGTGATGATGTCACCGCTGTGTTCAGCCATACAGGATGAACAGAGAAGTATGACTGACATATGGCTTGGAAATACCCCTGGGGACTCATAATGGGATGACATAAGAAAAAAATATATTTTTTTACCAATTGCGTGAGTAAATTCAGCATATTGACTGTTTGCTGAGGGTTTATTCAAAGCAGGGATGTTCAACTTGCTTAGAACGAGGGCCAGTTTTGCGAAATGACAGGAAGCCAGTAGCAACTTAATGATAAACATTTCTAATTAATACATAAATAATAAGCTCAGACCTTTGTTTGAGGCTGTAGGGGATCCTTTCCTGGCACATTTTTTGATAAACAAGCCCTGTTTTTGTGCTTTTTATCCACTTATTTACACTCAAAGCACCAAAAAATTCCCAGTGTGAATCAGTTTATTTTAACTGTGAATCAGAAAATGGTGAGCGAGACACCCGGCACCAGATCACAGGCCAGATTTGGCCCACAGGCCGCAAGTTGAGTGTCACTGATAAAAGCTAAGACTTTGAACTATATGTAATCACTGATCTGAATCAATAAAAACCATTGTACCTCATACAAGAGAGTGTTTTTGGTCAGTCACCATACACATTAGATTGACATTTAATGAATTACCATTAAAGGAATGTTCCATATTGATTCAAAAAGCCACCCCTGTCAATAAAATGAGTGGGCAACCCAAAATAAAATACACACACACACACACACTATATTTGAAGAATCTGAGAGAATTAAGCAGCTACTTTTCTACCTGTCATGTTATAATGTGTGTTTTATCTAAGAAGAAGAGAACCTGGCCTTTTACTGGTGTATCTTCCTGAGAAAGCAGGTTCACACAAGTAAAAAGCTCTAATGTACGTTCAAGTGCACACACCCAGCCTTTTCACTGTCATCAGAGCATATCCAAGCTACACATTCATGACTTTGCAGATAACAATCCAGAGATCTGACAGAAAAAACAAAAAAAAAACACACGCTGACTTGACTTCAGCATTATAGGTGAATATTTTCGCTGTTATCTCACATGCACTCTGTGGATGGAGGCAGTGCTTCAGATGGAGCACCCACCCAGAAACTGAAAACATAGGCATGCAAAAGAGGAAGTGGGAGCAGCTAGACTCAAACTGCTACACATGTGCAACTCACTGTTCTCACACAGAGGTGCTTTCAGTGTGCAGACTGATAATAGGACAGGAGAGGAGTGTAGGGGGTCAATTGGAAACAGCCTCAATGTGACAGGAACAGGAAGTGGTGAGCAAAACCAGATACCCGGTAAAACATGAGGCTTGTCTGTTCCTCTCTCTTGACGCTGCCTGTGCATCACCTCAGCCTCTCGAATGTACATTCATCAGGCTTTGAGATGTTTTTGACTTAAATGTGGAGGGAGGATCTTCAGCCCTGTCTCGCCTGACACCTGTTTGACTGTTTGGAGGAGAGATGACACAAAAAAGTGCTGGGACTGCCAATGGTACCACTGCCAAGAAGGGAGACGAACTTAAAATTGTGATAGTGGGAGATGGAGGCTGCGGGAAAACATCACTGCTGATGGTTTATGCTAAAGGTGACTTTCCAGAGGTAAGAAGAGCTTCAATGTCATGTTAGGTGCCTCATCTATTGATACTGTGTGTTCTTTTATTAGTAAAGTTCCTCTTACTATAATCAAGACTCTAATAATGTTGAAATTTAAATGTATGTCAACTCTTTATCAGTCCAAAATGATCAAAATACATTTCCTAATATCATAGAATTCACTACAAAATAAAAGTACAGCTGTGTCATAAAATGGACTTCTTTCTCCTGTGTGTCAAAAACAGAAATATGCTCCGTCAGTGTTTGAAAAATATGTCACCACCATCTCTCTGGGAGGGAAAGAGATAAAGCTCAACCTGTACGACACAGCCGGTAAGACTCTTAAACTCACCTCACTTTTAAACATATTTATTTCTACTGTCAGTACATTTCACACGATGTGGAGAGGCACCAGGGTTTGGAACATACTGAGCAAAGTGTCATCGACTCAGATTGCCAAGGTGGAAATAATTTTATATATTTACCGTATTGTGAGACATGAAAGTTTGGAAATCCTCCCACTGGGTGTTCGGGTTTTATCTTGATGTCCTGACACTGACAGGCACAGAGGAAGTGGTAAAGGTCGTTGTTTACGTCAGGGAATCGTCGACAACATCTTTCAGGAATTGACCAGCTGAAGCTGGATATTAATAACTACTAAAAGGTGTGGGATCACCTGTCGAGGCAAATATTGTAGTGAAAAACAAAAACCAAAATCATGTTAAATCCCCTTTCTCCTCTTGAATTAAAGTTGTGCTGAATTTATACTTTAACATGTTGTGAATTATACCTGAGTTACTGTATTTTTATAGCCAGCGACCAATAATAGAGTCAGACTAATATTTATCATCCTATATATTCTTATTATTAGTTCACAATAAACCAAAATCACCTTAAAACAAAGGCTGCTATCATTTGCTGATAGTTTATTTTAACACTGATCAGATTCTCAGTCAATGGGCCTTAATTCAGAGTATTAATATTTGTTTTTATCTTATTTAACTAGCGTCCTTCCACAGTTTTTCCACAGCTTTTTATAAAACAAACACTCAACATGTTTTTTAATTAAATTGCATTTATATTCGGCACATAAAACTATCGAAAACTGCCCCATTTTCTGTAGGTGGTACCAAAATCTAGGTATCAATTTTGCACCAGTGGCTATTCAGACGACACCCAGCTTGACTCCACACAGTTGTATTTCTGTAGTGTATAAAACATGAAGTTCCCATGAGAGCGGAACACTTTTAAAAGCCATTTCATTTATCAGAAAAACCCACGACACAGACTGTGCCTGCAGCTTATCTTTTGTATAATTGCAGCAGGGTGCCTTACATCAGTGTAAAAAGGAAGCTGAAGCCAGGATGTGGTTTTATATGTCTATCCTAACTTGGTAGCATTCATCATATCTTTGCGCTCAGGCTGTTGCATCGAGAGCAGACAGCTTTTTGTTCACTTCTCAGGAATTGTGTGTGCGCAGTTTTACATTTATCAGCTAACATGTATTGTGTGTGTATGTGTTTTTTTTTAGGGCAGGATGACTATGACAGACTGCGGCCGCTTTCATACCAAGAGGCTGATCTGATTTTAGTCTGCTTTGATGTGACCAACCCCACCAGCTATGAGAATGTCTTGATAAAGGTAATCAGTACTACAGTGCATTAACAGCGTGCCAAGTTAACAGTTTCGGGTTTGCTGTTCAAATTCAGTTTGTAAATGATTGTTAGAGTCAGGTATGTTGGTGTTGGCTGCATTCTCTTAGCTATGATTAACTCACGCAACTGAGCCTACATGTGGACATTGACCCCCCCAGCAGCAGTGCATGCAGGGACTTTCTCTTTCCTGTAATCTTTAAGCACAAAGTGGGGGTGTTAAAAAGGACACACAACACCCCAGATACTTTCATTCTTATTTTGTTTGTTTACCCAGTGGCACCCAGAGGTGAAGCACTTCTGTCGGGACACTCCGGTCATCCTGATTGGCTGCAAGACTGACCTCAGGAAGGATAAAGAGTGTTCAAGGAAGCTCAAGGCCAATAATCAGGCTCCCATCACTTACACACAGGTGAGGCTGAGTGCAGACATTTAGTGAGCTATAGGAAGAGGCTCTTTGCTTCAGGTTACAGGATGTTCACTACGACATGCAAGAGGAAGCAGAACCTACAACCACACTTAAAGGGATAGTTCGGATCTTTTGAAGAGAGGCTGTATGACGTACTTAACCATAGTTGGTGTATTACATGCAGTAGATGGTGTTGAGCACGTCTGCAGTTTGGAGAAGCAGGTAGGAGTACCACTATGGAAGCTAGACAATGTTAATGGTTATGCTCTTTACAAAGCCACCAGACTCCATAGACAAAACCCATAATTTTAGCTTGCTGAACATGAGAGCTGCTGGTCTACCTCTGCTTTGATTAGTTAGTTTGTTAGTGCTATTGTGTAATTTTGGTGAATCCGAATGAACCCTTTCAAACGCCAGAGTCACTCAGTAACACAAAAAACCTAACTGATCGAGGCAGTGGTACACCGGCAGCTCCTGTGTTAAGCAATGTTAAATTACTGTTTTTCTTAATGGAGTCTGGCTCCTTAAAGAGTGCTGTAACAGCTTCAGTTTCCCATTGGAAATTGGTGTTTAATGGTGAGGTAAAGTAGTGAAAATATTCTAAATATAGCGTACACTTAAGCTGCTATAGATTATTTTTAAACAGGACTTTTTTAGGGAGCTGAAATACATTTTCCCGCAGCCCCCATTCACAGCAGTACATTGCCTAGCTTCCTTGTCGGCACTCCGGCCTGCTTCTCCAAACTGTGGACATGCTGACCGCCATCTACTGCATGTAATACAATCCACCTTTAAAAAATCCAAACTATCCCTTTAACCACAGTTTCAGTGCAGTAACAAATCTCTCTTGAGTGTACATGTATCTTCTTTGTATCTGTCATACAGTCTAATTCTTGGTGTTCATGTTGGGCTGGTTTTGCTTGCAGGGCGAGGAAACCCGGCAGCACATGAACGCAGAGCTCTACCTCGAGTGTTCGGCGAAGTATCAAGAGAACGTGGACGAGATTTTCAGGGAGGCCACCAAAAGAACTTTGGCCTTCAATCGGAAACAAAAGAACCACAGGAGAAAGAAGAAATGTGTCCTCTTGTGAGGTCAACATAACAGATTCTTGAGGATGCATGTGCACTGAGAGTGATTGGACATCAAGAAACCAAAGATGCTCTGTGTCCCTAGGCAGATGTGTGGACAGCTGTATGACCACTGGATCAGAAAGCACTTATCAGACCCTGTCAGTGAATTTGCAGGCCTTTACCGTCACAAGGAAATGACTTATGACGTAACAGGAAGGACGATTTTGCAAGAAGGGGCAGGGTGGGGTGCAACTTGAAATGCCTTCTTTCATTGTATTTTACATTTGTATGTGACATACATTATTTTTTTTTACTGATAGAAAGCTTTGTGTCATTTCTAAACTAGTTTTATTGAGATGTATATGTGTATATGTGTTGGAGGAACTTTAACAGATGGTTCTTGTGTTGCCAACTCAGATTTTTCCAATTGTTTTCATAATGCCGATTCAAATGTATGAATCTGGCTTCAAAGCTGCTGGTAGGTAACATATTCCCCTGACAGGATAGTTGTTGAAATATATCATGGTACTGTAGCTTTAACAGTATTGAGTAACAGGGTTAGTTCATTTCCAGTAAAACAAAACACTGAACTAGAATTTGTTTTGGAGCTGTGTCAACTTAAAGCAAGGTGGGCTCTTATCTTTACCAACAGCGCCCACTAGTGTTGGAAAAACTGCATGTGTGCAGTGACTGCACAATTCAGGTATTTCCACACTTGTCACACTGTACATTGAAGAAAAACTGGAATAAATGCGAATATTTTCTGTCCAATTGCACAAGAAACAAAGAGGCGCACAACTATTTTTAATGAGGTCTTTAATTATTAATATATTTTTTTTTACAACAATGTACACAGATTGAGAAACTGTCATCTGTCTCTTGTCACTGATCACACTCAGGCACAGGTCACAGTCTCCACATGAAACGATGAAAACATTGTTTAACATCGGCTACATCGTCAAAAATGAGGAAATCAAGTTGTTTTGTGCATTCTGGCAGCTCTTGCGTCAAGTGTAACGTTTTGGTCTGTAACCCGACATGCTTCAGTTTTTCCCTTAATAAAAGTGACACAGAAATATAGTGATTCTCTCAAGCGTGATTGCTTTCTGGGACGTGACGTAGAAAACGCTACCATCTTTGGATATTTCAAAATAAAATGACCTTCTTTTTTATTTTTGCTGTGACAGGCTGGAGGGAGAATAAGGCATAAGAGACCAGACACCACCACCACTACTACTACTACTACAACTGTTTGAACCCATGTGAACTCTTCCTGAAAACACAAATGGACCCTACTTTGAAAGCATGACACAGGAACCAGACGACACTACAGTTAGGGATGGGAATTGAGAACCAGCTCTGTTAACAGTTGCAAATTGCAAACAAAGTCAAACTAATGCGTCTATGCTGCTGGAAATTTGCAACATGAAGGCCCAAAGTGTGGCTTCATTTCACACCCATGCCTTTTTTCTACTGTTTCCACACTGTGTTCAGACTTAGAGATACTTTAGCAGTTGCGTTGACGCTGAAAATGTGTGAAGTCCTGCTTTTTTTTCCACACAGAAAACTGATGAAGCATCAATAAGGGAATCAATTAAGAATCCGACAGATAGGCAGAGTCAATAATAGCATTGGTATCCATAAAATTTTGTCAATTTCCATCCCCAACTGCAGTGAACTACAACAAAAGCTCCTGATTTGGCCATTAATTCGTACAAATATTTCATTTAGCATGTTAATTTGAATTAGAAAAACAATGACGCAGCACATTTTTAATCACCATTATGCATCTCAGTCTTACAGTACCAGTGCTAATAGCAGCATTTGATCATAATACATTTCTGAAACGTCACATTACGAGATGAGGACGAGCAGCGTTTCGTCTGTTTCAGCACAGTGATGATAAATCTCTGCGCTCTGACTTCAAGTGTTAAACTGAATTTAAAACTCTACTCGTAAATAAGCGTGAAGCAAGAGTTTGAGCGTTAGTGATACATGATAAACCTACGACAGTGTGTTAGCATGATGTTTATGAGAACATAAAAGTGTGACTGATAGGGAGTTCTCGTGAAAACCCGCTTTAACACTCACAGGGAACAACCTTTCTTGTAGAGACAGTACAAGTTTAATGTCTGTGTTCATGTGACTTAGCCGGATCACCAACTTTAGGCGTTAGATCGTTAAAAAAAAAAAAATCAGTTATGGCTTTTGTAATCGCTGCCTGAAGGGAGAAACAGTGTCACATTCCCTTGTAGTCCTTACAACAAAAAGCAGACTCAGAGAGAAGACACCAGAGGGAGATTAGTTTCTGAAATCGAAGGGCAGTCAAGTATCAGGTGTGTGTGTGTGTGTGTTTTTGACCTACATTTGTCATGATTAGTAAAAAGTACTGGTTAGCAGTGAGATAGCACAACAGGGAGTTCAGAACTACACATAAAAAGTTAGATAATTCGAAGCGCAGTGCCAAGTTGTCCGATTTTGTTCAAGCCAGAGAGAGAGTTTGACCGGTGCTACTTCACAGAAGTATGAAGTACGTGACAGACGTTAGGTCTTCAAAGGCAAACTGTATTCTGTTCTGTCGACTGATGCTACCTGCCCTCTTTTAGTTGCATATGATTTGAACAAAAGTCTCTCCGATGAATTCATGCGCTGACACAAACACCCAAGTAAACACACATTCTCCCCACTCACTTTTTATATACAGGATAAAGCGACAAACTGTTCCGTCTGTCAGGTGAACACCACTTTGTGTTGTGACCGACTGTGCGGCAACATCGACGACGACGAGTCACTGAAAAGCAGAAGCCTGTTGGCCAGGTACTTTGGCTGGACGCTGCTGCTGCTGCCATCAAAGCCTGAGAGAAACAGTGGTTTCAGCTCCGTCTCCTCGCGGCCCGTTTGCACTGTGGTCAGTCTATCAAGCGATTGTGCGTGTTGCTTCAGAATTACTGGCCGTTTGTAGGAATCTGAGGTGGTTTTTTTGTTTCAGTCATTTTTCTGCACCTTCTCCTGGTTTTTCTGAACTTTTTGGTGGACGACTTTTAAGGTGGTGAGGAAATTTCCCAGGAATAGGACGAGAAATGTCAGCGCCAGCATGAATACCTGAGAGAAAAAGGAAACAGGGTTTTATTTAGAGACAAGTCACAACATGCATTTAAAAAAACTGTAGCTGTATCTGGATTTTGAATTGTTCAAGGGCTTGGAGAGGTATACTTCACTCGCAAAATGACCATTTGTATATCAATTACTCACCATGTTATATTGAATTCAGTGAGAGAACTTTGTTTTTCTTGCATGCCTCCATGGTGAATGGAGAATCCAAAAACTGTATCAAAACATTCTTTTAAAAACTCTCATTTCAAGTCTAACTTTCCAGTCAGCTCAGAACTTTCCAAACATGCATTTTTGCTAAAACATGACGATTCAAACACTTCCGCCTACAAGTAGCCTGCCCAGAGTGCACAAGTGCATATGAGCCTCGATTGAGAGAAGAGTTCAAACGCATGCTCATGCCCAGGTGTGCTTTTCGGCCGTGCATGAGACTGTTTATGCCGACGTGTCTTAAACCCTAAGGTTTTAGTGAAAATGCATGTGTTTGGGAAGTACTGAGCATACGACTGGATAAATTAGACTTGGATTATACTGCATGAGTTGTGTGAGAGTTTGTAAATGGATGTCTTGATGTTGTTGAAGATAAAGAATGTCAGCATTTTTTGGATTCTACATTCACCTCAGAGGCATGCAAGAAAAATTACATTTTCTATATGAATTCAAGATAATACGTGGAGGGCAATTGATATGCAAATGATCACTTTGCAGGTGAAGTATTACTTTAACTAATAGGGGATAACAGTCAGACTACATCAGACTCTATCACAGGTCATTTCAATAAAGAAACTGAGTAAAGCATGTGTGCTACATGTGTCGGATGAGACAAACTTTCCCTGCACATCTTTTGACTCAATTTCAGTGGCCAACTTAATATATCACCAACTTATGCTAACATGGCCTCAAATGAAGTCTCGTGGACACTGCTTAGATACAGCAAAATGAACAGGAACCTGTCAAACTTTCGTTCTTCTGCCCTGATGTGCCTCTTGACATTTAAGCAATAGCTCTACTGATGCAGTCCTTACCTGCCACTCCTTACAGTCCTCAAGCCTTCCCAGGCGAAACAGGGTCACTGAGTTGTAGAGCTGCCAAAACTGTGAAAGAAGAAGAGACATTATCTTTCATAATGTCGCTGCTCGCTCCGGTTGCACAAGCTAGTTTCACTTTGATTCACATCTTTCTCATCAGCCAGTGCAGTCTTTCAAAAATGCTACATTTGTGCAGCTCTGTGATTTTAAAATTTTACAACTCTATTCATGCACTTAATGCACATCAAACAATGAATACTGGTGTAAACTGAATTGAAAAGATCAATGTCCTGATTTTTAGAGGAGACGCTACAGATGAATCCGGTATTATAATCAAAAGGAACATCTTAGACCTCTATGAACCAAGAAAGGATGTCACCCTGTAACCTCCACGGATGATTCCTTAGATGTGTTTTTCTATTACAATTTTTCTTAAATTTTATGTTTAAATATGCAAATGCGTATCTAATCAAATATGCATCAATTGACATACATTTCCAAAAAGAAATCTGAAAACTGGATCAAGCCCGGTTAAAAAATCTTATTTAATTTTGTTAACATATTAGAGTCAAAGGTTTTTTTTATGAATTCAAGGTAAAACGTGAAGGATAATTGATCTACAAATGATTATTTTGTCAAAGGTTTTTACAGAGGGAATTCTGGATATCTATTTTCAATATTCCATAAATATAAAAATACTGTCAACAGCTATATAAAAACATTTTTGCTATGTTTTTATGAATAAAATGTTATATAAATCAGGCTATAAATGATATATGAACAAGCCCCTGTGTAAAAACCTGTAGAATATAGACAGGAATAAACACTGAAAGTTTGGTGTATGTAAGTGATACTGAAGTGGAGATTTGTGACAGAGTATGGGAAAAAACTCATTTTGAGAAAATGTCCTTTAAAGAAATGTTTTAAAATTCAATACATTTAAAGACAAAACATATGACATTACAAGTGATAAAGGAAACATCTTTTAGTCAATTTCCCCAGTTGATTACTTATATTAAGATAAATATTTTTTGTATAACAGGTTTTCTGAAATTGTGTGTTTTAATATGCAAATTGCATGTCATCTAATGAAATATGCAGAGAAATCTGAACTGACATTAACACCCAGATGTGTATTTTGGACATTTTCTTTCCACTAGCCTAAAAGAAGCTATGTTATAGAAACAAAATAGCCCAAAATCTAGACAAATGACCAGTGCATATACAGTATCTCATGTAAGTGAGTACACCCCTCCCATTTTTGCAAATATTTTATTATATCTTGTCATGGGACAACACTATAGAAATGACACTTTGATATAACTTAAAGTAGTCAGTGTACAGCTTGTATAGTAGTATAGATTTACCTTCCTCTGAAAATTACTCAAAACACAGCCATCAACATCTAAACAGCTGGCAACATAAGTGAGTACACCCCACAGTGAACATGTCCAAATTGTGCCTAAAGTGTCAATATTTTGTGTGCCAAC
>NC_065514.1:19945687-20048064 GCF_006386435.1 Epinephelus moara | reverse complement strand
GGCAGCACTCATGCAGCCCCAAACCATGATGCTGCCACCACTATACTTGACTGTAGGCAAGGGACAGTTGTCTTGGTGCTCTTCACCAAGGCAGCATCATGGTTTGGGGCTGCATGAGTTCAGTTCAGTTCAGTTCAGTGCTAGATAATAATGGTTGGCACACAAAATATTGACACTTTAGGCACAATTTGGACATGTTCACTGTGGGGTGTACTCACTTATGTTGCCAGCTGTTTAGATGTTGATGGCTGTGTTTTGAGTAATTTTCAGAGGAAGGTAAATCTATACTACTATACAAGCTGTACACTGACTACTTTAAGTTATATCAAAGTGTCATTTCTGTAGCGTTGTCCCATGACAAGATATAATAAAATATTTCCAAAAATGGGAGGGGTGTACTCACTTATGTGAGATACTGTAATTATTTATTTGTCACCTGTAGTGTCTCCCCTTCATATATTTGGATGAAAGTGCTAAAGCTTTAGTTTAATATTCAAGAACAGTAGGAAAACTGAAGAATGAAAAGTTATGTTTTGACTTACGTGGCCAAAAAAGAGGAATGGCAAAAGAAAAGTGAGGCCTCTCCACATCCAGGACTGAAATCCCTCTGTGGACACACAAAACTGTGACAGTGACCTTGGGACACCATGACACAGAACAGCACACGCCACACTGTCCTGATCCCTGCGCTCGTAACCAGTTGTACATTAGTGATGACTCAAGAATCACTCAGGCATCTGCTTGGCAGCACATTGATGTTAACAGCTGTCTCCATCTCTCACCTTTACCCTACATTTCTCCAGACATGGGGTTGCACACGGCTCAAGAGTTCAAACGATTGAAATGACTTGCACCAAAAATAGCTTACAACTTACCCACTGTGAGGTCCAGCTGATTCCTCTCTCCCAGAGCTCGCAGCCTGTATAAGCAGCCGCTCTGGTAGTAATACTGGAGGAACTGGACAAAGCCTGCACGGTTGCAGAAAGACAAAAGACAGATTACAGAATAGCCAACACAGTGCGGTGATGAACAGATCGATTAGGTTCCAACTGTCTAAGGATAAGGATGATCATCACTCAATCAATCCATAAAATGGAATTTAAAAAGTAAAAAGCTGCATGTAATGTGAAGCTTTGCACTGAAATGGGGTCATTATGTCCTGAAAACAAACAAAAAAGACCCGTTATCTCAGTTTAAGCTGCGTTTGTGAGGTGAAGCTTCATTTAAAAAAAACCCCCAAAAAGAACATCTGTGTGTTTAAACATCTGACTTGTCACAAAAACCTCCAACCAGAGAGCACCATCACACTCTGAGTCCACATGTGATGCGAAAGGTACTGACAGTAACCACCAGTGTGTGTGGGAAATGACTTCACTTCTGTATTCTGGTGAGAACAAATGTCCACAGAAGAACTGCTGTATCATAAACGCAACTATTATTTGCAAACTAGCAGGGAAGTATCTGCAGTGTGACATCTCTGATCGACAGAAGTACAGTAGATTCTTATATCTAATTATGTCCACTATAATTCAATCCATTTAGCCTCAGTGATTAGTATGAGGAAGGTTTTCCCTCTAAACACTGTTTGGCCACACTGAGATGTTCAGAATGTACATGGTCTCCCTGACATAAGGCAATACACAGGAATTTTTCACTGTTGTGTAACAAACATGGTGTTGCAGGTGATCTTTGACCTGCTCTGGCCTTGGTCTACTATCACACCATGGTGTGACTAAAGGACATCTGACATGAGAGCAGAGTCTGTGTAGAGTTTTTAAGAATTAGAATGAAAAATCCAGATTAAAACCCTTAAAGGTCCAGTGTGTAGGATTTAGAGGCATCTATTGGCAGAAAAGGTATATAATATTCATAACAGTGTTTTCTTTTGTTTGTAATGACCCTACAATAAGAACTGTTGTGTTTTGTTACCTCATAATGAGCCGTTTATATCTACATATGGAGCGGGTCCTCCTCCATAGAGTTTGCCATGTTGTTTCTACAGTACAGACAAACCAGACACTGGCTCTAGAAAGGGCCATACGCGTTCTCCCATCGGCTACTGTAGCGTTCTCCTATGCGCTTGGCACACATGGTTACTGAGTAGCAGGTGGCACCATGTACGGTAGCCTCGGCCAGCAGTGTGTGAATGTGTGTGAATAGGTGAATGCGACATGTAGCATAGAANCAAGCAAATTGCTCCTGATGGATGTTCCGTCAGTGTGTGAGTGCGTGTGAATGGTTACTGAGTAGCAGGTGGCACCATGTACGGTAGCCTCGGCCAGCAGTGTGTGAATGTGTGTGAATAGGTGAATGCGACATGTAGCATAGAAGCGCTTTGAGTGGTCAGAAGACTAGAAAAGCCCTATACAAGAGCAGTTCATTTACACTGGACATTTAACCAAAGAGTTAATTACTCATTTTTTGTATACTATCAAAGAGCAACATAAACAACATCCAAGTAGAACTGAGACGATAAGTCGTTTAATCACTTATTAGCTGATAGAGACCAAATTTATCAGCAACTATTTTAATAATCTACCCAATGCTTTAATAATTTTTCAGGCAAACATGTCAATATTACCGAGGTTGCAGCTTCACCAATGTAAGAATTTTCTACTTTTCTTAGATTATTATCACTGTAAACTGACTATTTTTGTTTTTTGGACTGTTGTTTAGATAAAACGAGACATTTGAAGACTCCATCTTGGACTCTGGGAAATTATAATGAGCATGTTTTTACTATTTTCTGACTTTTTATTGACAAAGTATTCACTGATTTATTACGAAAAATAAGTTGCAGATAAATTGGAGTAAGAAAATAATGCTTTGTTGCAACCATACAACCAGATATTAAATGGCTATATAGCGAATACAGTATGCATCAGAGTACAAAGATACATAAGTAATGACAATTCTCCTTTATCTGCCACAGCTGGTGTCTGCAGCTGATGATGTAATACTGACTGACAGCACATAGCAGAGCGCATTAAATGTCCCAAAGTGTGGCTGGACTCATGTTTGGGTATGCTGTGCACAGTGGTGAAAAATACATCATTCTCACTGAGAAATGGTCCAATCAAACGGACTACCTTCATAGATTCAATGAGCAGATTCAACACCAAACGCTGACCCTAATCTGAACAAAACCATCAAAATATTTCAGGTTATGACCCAGTGACAATGAAACAAAGACACACATGTTGTTCCAGGTCTAGTAAACAGATTCAATTCTTACTCTGATAGATGGAGAACGCGAGGAACTGGCTTCTAAACATCTGATACATGGGCCCCTCTGGCCTGTGAAAAGACACGAGGTTACACAAACATTAAACAAAGCAACAGCTGCCTTTATTGTCTCCGAAGTCTCCAAACTGTGCATTTTTCTACAAATGCTCAAATAAGATTACTGAAACAATGTGACTATGAAATCAAAGAGAAAAACTCACCAGGTGAGCATCACACCTGACAGAAAGGTGGACACATAATGGTGAGATACCCACCAACCTTTGATCCTGAGAAGCAGAAAGAGAAGAGAAGAAAAGGGAGAGATTTACAACTTACTTGTGTAAATGTGAGCGTTTGCAAAACATTATAAAAACATGACATAAACATTGCTGTCATGTTCCTTCAGTCTTCCCCTGTTCAAGTGGATCAATGACCCAACATATCGGCCAGGTAATTCTTATCCAATCATCTATACATGTACAGATGTCTGCATCATGATACCAAGAGCTTCAATCAAGTATATATATTTAATTGAATACCCAGATATTGTTTGGCTCAGTGTCGTCTGTAAATAACCAACCTGTTCATAGGCAACTGTTTGATCTAAGCTTGGCTGGGATTTAGTTGGAGGCGACACTCTGTTGCTGCTATTATGTACGACTGTACTGCAGCAGCCCTCACTTAAATTAACGCTAGCGATCCATCAGTAGATACTGTCACCAGTTGTTAATGCACTACACAACAGCTTTACAGCATTTCCCTATTTCTCTTCTTCTGTGACAGCTCATGTCTTTGCCCGAAAAGGGGGTGCGGCCTTACTGATGACATGATGACAGTCTGGTCTGTTGTCACATGATACTTGTGAGGTTTTGATGGTCACGCAGCGCAGCAATAGATTTTAAGCTAGTAAAACGAGGGACATATTTTGCCGAACATTAGATATATGTTTTTATAGACATAGCCAAAACAATGCATATTCAAAACTTTTCCAAATCATTCTCTTAATTCCAACCCATTTCCAGGCCTGGAAAACTGTTTTTCTAATTTCATAACTTTTCCAGGTTTTTCATGACTGTGGGAAGATGGTTTAAAGCAGGGCTATTCCTTTTTACTGGCAGAGGTTTTATTGCACTCACTCACAGTAACAAGCGTAGTTGTCGTCAACTAGAGTAATCTTGAAGTGATATTCCCTTCATCTGCACCACGGCCTCTCTTCTGATGTCTGACTTCACTCTGTTGTGTGTGTGTGTGTGTGTGTGTGCGCGTGCGCTGTGAGGAGGAGGTCAGCCCTGACATGCAGACAGCACGAGAGAGGCTGCAGCACGATGATGCATGAAACCAAAACTTTAATAAGTAACGATAAGAACTGCAGCACGATGATGCATGAAACCAAAACTTTAATAAGTAACGATAAGAACTGCTTACATCGGAGCGTACAGTTATTACAGTCGTGATTAAACTTGCCTCGGGCAGTTTAATACCGGGTCTCATACCAATCCCTGCCCGGGCCACTCAGAGGCTGCTTCTGTGCCGCATGTGGCCTGCGGGCCGCTAATTGAAAAGGCCTGGTTTAAAGTTTCAACAGACTGCAGTGCCTCTGAAGTGATGTCACAACACACCTGGAGCCGTTGCTCATGAGGATGCTTTCCCTTATGGTCAACGTGCAGTAGTACCACACCAGCAAAAAGTTGAAAATTTCATCAGTGACTCTGCAAGAAAACAGAGACAATAAAAAAGTGAGTGTCTCTTTAGATCTTAAAAAGCCAACGACAATAATGATTGGGGAGGGGAAAGGTTAGCTCACCGACAGTTGAGAAAGAAGAGGCAGGTTATTGCTCCAAACATCAGGATTATTGTCATATAAAGCTTGAACTTCTCATACTCGTCTTTGTAGGCAAATCTATCGGAGTAAACAGAACACAAAAAGAGCACGATGAGTTAAAAACAAATGCACATAAATCCAGACTAAACCGGTCTTTTCACGCTGTCCTCAAGGCTAAATAGTCCACATACTTTGCCTGGTTGCTGAGAAGCGTTACGTTCACATTTCCCAAAACCAAACTCAGGTACAGCCTGAAAACAAACACAGAAAAAATCCCACACATAAACAAAGAAGAACATGTGAAAAATAAACTGTAATGCTGAGTGATTTGATGACATGAGTAAGTACTGACCCGTTTTTCTTTGGCAAATATGCTTCCATATCAAAGAACACATTTTCTTTATCTTTGATTTGTGTTTTGATGTCCGTTATCAGGTTCAGTTCTTTCTCGTCACATGTTTTAGAACACCTGTGGAGACAAGACAAAATGATCATGAGTGGAGATGTAAAAAAGAGGAGAAACATCTTAGCTCTGAATGAACTCAGACACGATATATTTCCTGATATTTCTGAGAGTGATAAAGATAATTTCGTAGCTGCAGATAGTGCCAATCAGTGATACCAATACCAACACAGTATTTCATTCGATACCCATGATGTGAATAGAAGCATTCACGTGCTTAAAATACCACAGGCGTCTTGTGCCATACTTTCAAACATCTTGGTGGCATCTTGGCACACTGAACTGCCAACTTGTACAAAACACCACAGACTACATGGGTTGTACCTTGCGTGTACATTTACTAAGGTAATGTCCACATAAAAAAGCACTAAAATCAAAACTGATAGACCAGTTATTTTAAAAGACTTCCACAAAACAAGGAAATCTTTTTCCACTAAAGTAGCCAGCTTATATTTTCTAAACAGTGAGTCAAATTGGCCAATGAACCACAAACAAATGATAGCCAAGTGTACTGAGTGTAGTGTAAGCAAACGTTCTGTAAAAGAAACACTGAGATTTCGGCTCTGATCGTAGAATACTTACTTGGTCAAGCTGTGCCTCAGGTCCTTTAGACATTTTCTCTGCTTACTGATGGCGCTGCTGCATGTCGCCTGAAGATTGGTGAGCTCCTCGAGTTTTTGTCTGTATATTTTGTGAGTTTCCTGGTGATCAAATAAACACAGAACATGAGTGCAGGAACATTTGTAAAGGCAGAATAGTCTGCTGACTCTCAGTGATGCGCAATAAGTGATACAAATGTGCATTTCTGCAGCAACTGTATCAAAAGACAATTACAAAGCACTTCTCGTGGGTGACTACAGCCAATATGGAAAAGAACACAACGTTTTATTTGTCACAATTAAAATGTGTCTTAATCTCACACTAATCTTTGCCAAGCTTTAAGTAATTCTCAACGGACACCACTCAAAAGCTCAAACAGAGTCTCTATTCAGCGGAGATGGAAATGCTTCACCCTGTGAAATCTTCTTTGACCCTTGTGTCACATCACAAACAGCCCGTGACACTGTATTATGTGGTGAAACACACATTGCAGTTCACATGCATCTATGCTGGTAGATCTGACCACAGCTTTCAGCAGCTCTGTCCTCACGTTTCCCATCAGCAGCACTGAGTGTGTGGAGGTGAGGAGCATGCACAGTCAGCAGAGATAGTCCTGTGGTCTGGGGTTAGGGACTTGCTCCCATCCCCCACAAATATTATATGCACATCTATGACAGACCTTGACAATGTAGAATCTGTGGGATCACGTAGTGTGAAACTGTCAATAATCCCAAGACCAAAAAAAGTCAGTCTTTGTAATTGTCATTATAGGCCTGCTATAAAATGTGTTTTGGGTAGTGATGTTCAAGCACACACACATCGTACACCATCTCGGACAATACAGACTGATTTTTTTCTAGTTGCAAACCCCCCAAAATACCTACACACTGCGAAATGTGTATGTGAAAGAGATCCTACAGGAGAGTAATACATTCACTTGAGAAAAAATATCTGCATATTTGCCCCATTTTTCTTATTTTAGAAGTTTATTATCTCAGAATCCTGAGAAAGATTTTCATGGAAAAAATCCTGCTCTCTCTACTGAGTTAACAAGAGAATAATGTCGTAAATTCTCATGTATTGAATTAACAAGATTATTGTCTTGTTAATTTAGAAAAATAAGAGCAGAGTTTTGTTCCATGACAACTTTTCCAAGAATTGTGAGATAATAATCTTGTTAAATCAGAAAAACTGAGCATTCATTTTCCTCCAGTGAATGCATCATGCTTTCTATGATCCTGACCTTTCTCATATCAACAATGTTAACATGCACGAGGCCAATTAAAGGGATATGTTACTGTAATAGTTCACCACAGGTCAATCTACTGTGTGTACATGACCCTTGCATTAGGACCTGATGCACAGTTGTACAATATATAAGGAAGAAGCTGATTGTGAATGTCAGTCTGTGTCTGTGTAGTTGAAATATCTGCCACTGATTATTCACCAGAACATGAAAGCTTCATTTAGGAAAATCCTCCAACAGTTGACAGTCACCTTCATCATCTCTCCCTAAGGAGCAGCTCCAGATTTTACATTTTGATGGCATCACACAGGTCTAAGTCTCACTTGTCTGACACCAGCATGAGGACAGGGGTGGTCGAGTTACAACACCACAGAGCACATGATGACAAATCATACCCCAAAGTGACCTCACATTATCGACTTCTTTGTTGTTTCAAGTTAGCTAGCTAGCAAATGTGAGCTAGCGTGGTAGCGTACTGATGAATGATGATGCATTCAATGACCACGACGTGCTTTACTCAGGCAAAGCAACAGCGTGAAGTTGCCTTTACGACCCCTGTGTAACTTTGGTAGCTATCATTTAATATTATATCACAATGCTACGCTTTGGGGTTAGCTAAGTTGCTGTAGCTGCTCATTAGCCGGCTAAACACTAGCAGCAAGACAAGAAACCTGCTGCTAACGTTAGCGGCTGTAACGTTACCACATGGATGTTAACGTTACAGTAAAGTCAGAGATGATGAACATGCAGTGAAACATTTGCCATCCCTCAGATGTTGCCACCGAGAGCACGGTTATTGGCTCAAAGCTGCGTTTACGGGTGAGCTGAGAATGAATGGCGAATAGGAGAGAGCCATCCAAAGTAACGTAGCCACTAGAGTATGGGCTGTCAGTGCCATCCACGACACGCTACAGCCAGCAATCTGCCGTACATGATGTACTCGTACTCGTCACCTGTAACTGCTGATATTCCTCGTCAATTTCCTCCCACTCCGTCTGAAACTTCGGTTTGGACATGGTGGTACAGTGTCTGATGTAGCGAGGAGGACGGCTTCACTGGCTTCACCCCCGGGTCTGTCCTCTCAGGCTGACTATCCACTCACAAGCTTCTTTAACTGGACTGCTTTGCACTCGGCGGCTCACGTTACCGCTGCTGCAGGGCGCTTGCGCACATCGGGAAATACTGTGCGTCCGGTCCGGACCATAAACCTGAAGACACCTAAATACAAAAAATTAAAATTAAAAAAATGAAATAAAAACTACGTAGGCTTCACTTGAGCCTCTCCGACACAATTAACTATAATTTTAAATTAACTTTTAATTTATCTAAAACTACACAAAAGACACGACACAATCTGTTGCTAGGATACGACGAATGTTTCGCTATCTGTCTAACATCTCTGTGTTCGGCAGCTACATGGCTTGAGTTGACAAGCGGATTGAGTCTAAGTAATTAATCCGCTTGGACACATCTCTAAGGTACAAACTTTGCTCTGAATGAGTGTCTGACATTGTTATATCTCCGGTGTATAAAATAAGTGACTTAGCGTACGTAAACGTCAACTAACGCAAGTTAACTAACTTATAGCTGTGTAGCTAGCGTTAAATGACAGGTTAGCTAACGTGCTAATTTAATAACCTTAATAACATTTATCCGAAATGTGGGTTCAGGGTTAGTATTATTACTGAAAAAATATAGAAATATATGGATATTATTGCACAGCAAGTGGTAAAAGTATTGCACATCAGGAAACTGCATAGGAGTGTTACGCAGTTAAAAAGATATGAAGGGTATGGATAGGATATGTAGACATGTATATAAATATTTATGATTATGAATAAATATTATGTGCAAATAGTGTAAATTAGCTGTCGTTGTAACCTGAGGTACATCGTGTATTAGTGTACATAGTGCAAATTAGCCGTTGTAAGTGGTGGGTGATGGAGGCAGAGACAACAGCAGTGTTAAGTTGTGTTATTCTGTCTTGTTAGAGAGGCTGACTGCTCTTGGAATGAAGGACATGTGGTAGCACTCATTCTTGCACAGTGGGTGTTGCAGTCTGTTACTGAAGGAGCTGCTTTTAAGGCCCCCACAGTCTCATGCAGGGGGTGAGAGGTGTTGTCTGTGATTGACACCAGCTTGGCTAAAATCCTCCTCTCACCCAGCTCCGTGGAATCAAGAGGGCAGTCCAAGACAGAGCTGGCCCTCCTAACCAGTCTGTTTAGTCTTTTTCTGTCCCTCTCCATGCCTCCCCAGCAGACCACTTCACAGGAGGATATGTCTACATGAATGATAGGTTATGTAACATTATATTCTAAACTACTTTGTTTTTTGTAAAACGTTCCGCACATGTGCACACAGTCCTTCTGCCATGTTAGCTGACAGTGAACTCCTGTACTGAAAGTAGGGCAATGTCGAGCTGTTCTTCTTTTGTAATGCGATTGCTGTACAGCTTCATGGGTTTAACATGTTATCTGTGTTGTAGGGTTGTCATCAAGCCACGCTCAGCCATGCCATATTTCAAAACATCTAAAAAAAATCTGCCATTGTCAACATTGCTGGATATTAAGTCACAGAAATGTGGGCCAAGGTGCACAGTTTTCTCCGTCAATGGAAATGAATACACTGGGGAGTGGCTGGACAACAAGAAACATGGTGAGATACTTTTTGATGTGAGCTTCCATGAAACTATGAAGAAATTAATATTTATGAGGCATAACATACTTTGGCCACACTATAGCCAAAATGCTTGCTTATTTATAATTACAACTACTTTTTTGCAGGGGAGGGAATTCAGGTGTGGAAGAAATCTGGTGCTATTTATGATGGAGAGTGGAAATTTGGAAAACGTGATGGACATGGTACCTATGGTGTGCTGCTCCCAGAATCAAAGGAGTATGTGAAGAAGTACCGTGGTGAATGGAAAAATGGAAAGAAACATGTATGTATTTGATATACTGTCATACATACACACTATAACAGATGTATGTACACTTTGTGCTATATTTTGCATCCTTTTTTTTTTTTTTTTATCTCTTTAGGGGTATGGGACTTACTTCTATAGCTCTGCAGTTTATGAAGGGGAGTGGAGTGAGGACCATCGGAGTGGCTGGGGAAGAATGTATTATGAGAATGGAGATATTTACCAGGGAGAGTGGATGAAGGATAAGAACCACGGACATGGCTGCATCCTATTTGGTAAGAGCACTTTGCTTCACATGTGTTTGAATTTGAAGGCAAGATGCTAGATCTTAAAATTTGACTTCTCAACTTGTGTCCAAGCAAATGGAAATTGGTATGAAGGCTCCTGGCGAGATGGCAAGAAGAACGGTAATGGCAAGTTCTACTATTTTGACAAAGGCCAACTTTTTGAAGGCTTTTGGGTGGATGGAGTAGCAAAGTGTGGGACCCTGTCTGATTTTGGGAGGAATGAAGCACCAACACCGACGAAGTATCTAATTCCACAGGTGCTAAGTTGATACTATTATATATTATATTGATACATTTATAAGCCGCTGTCACCACTTATGTGATACAACCAATTGTTGTGGACTAAAATATAACATTTCTTTTTTTCTCTTCAAGCTACACCTGGTGGATATGCAGTTGGTTTTAAGGGAAGCCCAGTCAACCTACCTTGAGAGGATCGACAGCAAGTTTTCAGTCCATGACACACTCACAGACAGTGAATAAAAAGAGAAAATACATGGCATGGTGACGCTCAGTACGTTCAGTTTTGTCCAAATATCTACACCAAAATAGTTTGTTCTTGTCTGTGGAGCGAACCAAAAACATCTACTGATATTTCAAATGAGTTGAAAACAATAGTGGTATAGTTGTAACAGGTTAATCCACTTTACCTTCAAAGTAGATGATTAAAGTGTAACTGTTTTGATAATAAAAGGCTTGCTGCTTACTGTTATGATCATAAAATGGGACGGGTCAGTTCCAGGCCTTATAAAACATTATCAGACTACATACAGGAAGAAAAATACCAAATGATATTACAGAATTCACTGCATTAGACCAGCTTAAAATTAATGTACACACAATTAAAGTCTATAAAAGGTGGTCATGTGATAAACTCAATACTAGTATACGTGGAATATCTAAATGACACATCCACTTTTTTTTTTATAGGGACTGATCAAATATTAACCTTCACTTTATTTTCTCTAAGCTGCACTCTGACAACACTCATACTCTGAGCTGAGAGGGCCTCCTCTCATCACAACCTCAACCTCTACAAGACTGCACTTAGCAACATCCCAATACCTTAACTTTACCATCTGAACTTCTACCTCATCTGATCCAGTTTCTCAAATTTTAAGAATAAAACCCCAGTTAATTCAAATTTAAATAAGCATCAGCTTGATTGAGCAGCACTTTGTGGGTACTGCAAGAGTAAATGATGAAAGCAAAATGCTAATTCAGGATATGTGAGTCAAGGGGTTTTTCAAAATGAAGCACAAAGGAAATCTAGTGTCTTATGTTTACACATTCGCAAAAGTGGTTGAAATGTGGGTGAGATTTCCTTTAAAATCTCAAATGTCAGAGGATAAATGACAATTCAGGTGTCAGGTGATGACGTGAAAACAGATATGCATCAAGTCTACTCATGAACTTAAAATTTCCAAGTATGCTGCATAGATGTCATATATATATAATATTCTTAAAGAGTACATTCATATTATTTTTGAAATTCTGAAACATTGAATGCCACTTGATTAAAAAAGTGTTTATTTTAACACCACAGCCTGAGCTACAGATGTCAGCAAATACACTACACTAATAATACTGTAGTTTTAGCAGCTGTTGAGTCAGTCTTCACACACAGCAAGCATTACAAAAAACAATCGGTGAACGTTACAAGAAATCATGTACAGAGTGAATTAGGAGGAATTAAATACTTGTGGTTTACAAAACACGACGATATATTAACAAACGCAGTGTTCACTGACAAACAGGCACGTAAATGCAGCAGGCAACAGACAGGATTCCAAGTTAATCAGATGTCTCTGCCATGACAGATACATTTAAGCAGCTACCACAGTTAAGACTTCAATTAGGCCTAAGACTCTCCAATTTCAAGTCACATGCATTACAGCAGATTTGTGAGTTCACAGTTGATCAAACTTTTCTTTTTCTAAAAATACAACTCTTTCCACAAAAGTAAAATTCACAACAAAGAAGTGAGACATCTTCATTCCTGTAAAGTAAAAAAAAAGAAAAAAAAGAAGAAGCCAATAATAGCTTCTGGCTCGGAGACATCCCAAGCAGTCAGAGTTCCTTCATAAGTGCACATCTACCATACTTCACTATGGGAAATGTGAGCTCGGAGACTGCAAGATGGAAGACTCCCCTCTGTTGTCCAGCTCGTTTTGTAGCCTGGTGAGATTAGAGAGCTCCTCGAGCTCCTGGAACTGTCTGTCAGTCTTGTGGCTGACCAAGGAGCGGTAGAAATGCACAGCAAAGACTATGAAGACTAAACCAAAGGGGACCATAATAGACGTGGAGGTTATAGCAGCAGCCACACCAGCTGACACTGTATTATTGCTGGATTTGGGCTTGACAGGCAAAAATTTGACCCAGCAGAGTAAAACCACCTCAGCTAGGAAGAGTAAAGTGCCGATAACTGTGGAAAAAGCCCATGCCAGTTCAATGTGTCGGTGCATTCGCTCATGTGGAGACTCTTTCACAGAGTTGAGGTTGTGGACATTGCTCACTGCTTCTATATTGGGCAGAATGCAGGTGCTGACCATCAGAGCGAACAGGTGGACAGCCACGAGCACAGTGGTGCAGGCACTGAAGGCAATAAGGAGAGCAGGTGGGTATGGGTAGCTGTTATCCAGCTGCACTTCTACCATGGCCACCTGGAGAGAAGTGATAAAAAGAGAACAGGAACTCTATGAACGTGTCAGTACTGTGTTAAATGACTGGTTTAACTATGGCAGAGTAAGAGGATGGTTAGGAGGCAATGTTACCATAGCAAATCCAGAAAGCAGAGCAGATGTCCGGCTGGAAGCCTTCAGTTTAGCCCGGCTCAGGTACAGCTTCCTCCAGGACAGTGCTTGCAGCGAGTGCTCGTTCAGACTCATGTTGCTCCTGCTATCAGACGACTGGGCGAGCAGCGCTGACGTAGTTACCTCGTTACTCTTGCGGGACACGACAGAAACAAGCCTTCAACATGCCAACAGTGTACGCTTACCAAACATGTACCCTCGCCAGCAGCTGACGGAACTGCGGAAGCGTTTTTTTTTCCACCGCCACTCTCCAGCGTGTTGTGCTGCCAGTGCCTGCACCTTACATTACCCATAAGCCTGCGCGCTAAGGGGCGAACATCCGCTACGGAGGCAACTGTCGGTTGCATTTCCTCTGTTGTGCGATAGGAATCAGCCCTTCGTTAACACGCATGCAAATAGCAGCTTTAATGTGTAGTCAAATATCTTTTTGTCAACTTAAAAGGGGTGAACGGACTATTACACCAGCTCACGTGACACACGTCACATCCACCTTACAGAGATAAGAGTCAATTATTACAGCTAGAATGAATGAAAGTAGATAAAGAGGTGTTTTCTTTGATAAACACACGCTATTTTATCGCCTCCCTTTGTCCACTACAGCAGGCTAAGCTGTTTTATAATTAAAACGTTTTGGTTTTTAGTTTCTCCCACGAACAAATAGGTACTTGTGTGATGTGATGAATGTTCCCTCTTTGTGAACCCCAGTTGAAAAGCAGTGAACTAACATGCCGTGACGTTGTCCAACAATGTTTTGGTTCCTGGCGGTGACGTAATACACAAAAACATGGTTCCCTTGTTTTGAACCTGAAAAGCGTGCTAAGTGTTTCTGTAACTTCACCACGCACGAAGATGCCCTCCCGACACCGTGCGGCTGGAAAACATTGATACGAGACGATGGCTCAGGCCGCGGAAACGTGTGCTGAATCTGGACGCAGGCTGGTGTGTACCATCTGCCGTGTTAACGTTAGCTTATGAGGCGAGATTGGCAGCGAGCTAATTAGTTAGCTAAGCTAACGTTCGCAACTGCAAAACGCTGGGATGTTTGTCAAGTCACTTAAGCTGTGCAACTTAGCGACCACGAAGACAAACGATAGCTCTCTTATTTTAGGTGCTATAACTGAATATGTGTTTGTGATAATTCAGCGAGTGTTTCGTAGTTAAAACAAGATAAAGCAGCATTTCTATCAGTATAAACCTACAAACATTAAACCGTTAAAGGATAACGTACCAACGGCTGTCTTTTCCCAGGAAAAGTGTCGTTTAACGGTTATTGTGCTTGACGTCACATTTAAGGCAAACTGATGCTACTATCAAACAACTGACCCTTTGCTAGTCTATTTTTAAAGTAAATGATAAAATATATGTTAAATAATCAGTCATATTGCCTGTTTATGTACACAGAGACAGAAATAGGAGTTTGTTTTCCACGCGTGTTTCAGTTATGTCATGTAAATCATGTCGTTTTCAATGGCAGCGCTCCATCTGCCGGAGGATGTACGACGAAAACGAGGATCTGTCCGATGTGGAGGAAATTGCAAACATCAGGGGTTTCAGTGTGGAGGAGAAGCTTGTGAGTGACAGTTACAGCGCCCAGTTTGTCCTCCTCATGGAGGGTAAAGGTAAAGTAACACACACACTGTTACTGTTAATTATCATATATATTGCAAGATGCATGTCTTCACAATAAATTCTCTCATATAAACTTCTGTCTTGCAGACTTCTCTTATGAATATGTGCAAAGGGATGCTCTCAGGACCCCACTCATTTTCAAAGAGAAAGATGGACTGGGGATCAGGTGAGAGGCCATTTCTGTGGATTCAGAAGTGTCTAAGTTATCTTAAATTACTTAACTGTAATATTTTGCACTGTGCTATTTAAGTATCTGCCATTTTCTGTGAGAGGCTGTGACTTCTACATGAATTTGTACATTAATACATGATGTTCCTCTTTCTATTTGCACACTAAAATAAATTTTAATTCTAATAAATAGTATTTAACAATAATCCTTGACAGTGAGTGCTCATGGTGTGTATGTGTATGTGTATGTGTGTTTTTATCCATTTGGCACCACATGCAACAGATTATTCTTCTCTTACACAGAATGCCTGATCCAGAAATTACAGTCAGTGAAATTAAAGGCTTAGTTGGTAAGTAGGATGCTACACACATAAATGTTAAATGTATGCACACATGTTTACTAATGCAGCATTTAGAGTGGGTAAAGAACAACCAAAATCTGAAGTCTCCTAAAAATAACATTTAGCCTCCTTCATTGCCATATTTGCTTCCAGAGTTTGTGGAAGGTAAATGCTACAAAGAAACATGTTCAAATAACTCCAAGAGGGTTTAAATGACCAGTTTTGTCAGAAACTGGACAGAAGTACTATTTTGCATAGTGGAATAATGTTTATACACTTTAAAAAAGCAGCTTTTTTTGTGAAAATATTGCACCCTGCAAAAGAAGAAGTCCACACCAAAACAATACATATAGTCAGAAATAATGGTTGCATTCATACAGTATGTTCAAATTACATTAATAATATCTTATTGTTTTAATGGTATGTGTGCATGTCCAAATCTGCTTTCTCATACTGCGTATTCTGTGTGCACCTTTAAAAACTAAATATTTTTCCATTTGTTCTTGCATTTGTTATCCATTATCATTATTTTTATGTCTAAAGGAGTTTCCAATTGCAAAGTTATTACACATTAAAAATCCAGCTGCATCAAGAGAAGCCTGAATGTAATTAAGTCAAAGCAGGACTGGGGCATAGTTGCTCCATCTAGTGGGGGAGATGGTGAATTACATGCATTAAGAGCTACTTGTTTTATGAAGGTTTCTGTCAAATGTCAACAATCCACATGCTAGGTTGTTCTCAGAGAGATAGTATCACATGCTAAGGACAGTAAAAGTGCCCAAAGGTTAATGTCCGCATGTTTCCTGGTCGTTGCTTGCAGGAAGTCGTCGGCCTGTGGATGTCATGGATGTGAGCACTCAGAAAGGCTCTGAAATGAGTATGGCTCAGTTTGTGCGTTATTATGAGACACCGGAGGAAGAGCGGGACAAACTCTTCAACGTCATCAGCTTAGAGTTCAGCCACACTAAGCTGGAGAACCTCATCAAGCGGCCCACAGTGGTAATTTTTTTTTTTTTTTTGTAATTTACTTTTTTATTGTTGTCTGCCTTAAATGCCAAAAATGATATCCAAAGTGGTAATTTAACACAATGCTCTCTATTTAATGCTATGAAAGGTCTCATGAAGTTCACAGATCTGGTTCAACATCCAAAGAAAGTGTGGCTAACAACACTGTGACTGATGGCTAAATGTGCAGCTTTGCTTGTTTTCACAGGTGGATCAAGTGGACTGGGTGGACAACATGTGGCCTCCTGATCTGAAACTCAGCCAAACAGAAGCCACCAATGTCATCTCAGATATGAAGTACCCTAAAGTACAAAGGTATGAGCTTATTGGATTGTGTTTATGCTTTCACAAAAATCTCCTCTGAGCTGTATGTCAGTCTACGAGTAAAAATTTAGAAAATACTCAGAGGAAATTGCTGCTTCCTTGGCAGTAAATACGATTTCCCCTCCCATCTGAATGTCTCATCTATCGCTCCATCATTGGAGAGCGCTGCATACGGTCGGTGTTATCCATCTCCTGTAAGTGCTCTTGATTGTTGCTAGGCAGCAGAGTTTTCCACAGTGGAGGATGGTTTTATAACAGCTGTAGTCTGACTGCACTGATACCTCTCAGCCAATCAGCTGTCAGCATTTTGCACATAGCTCAGAGTCAAAACCAATTGTGCCTTTCTTTTTAACCTACCATCACACAGAGACCCTACTAACCCCAATTCCTACCCCTCTGCTGACTTATATTTATTGATTTTAATTATTTTAATTGAGTAAGACTCATAGTGAGGTGAGTGCCCATGGTAGGGATTGGGTTGTACATAATGGAATAAATACACAGACATCCACTTTCCATTATTATTTCAGCAAATACCGTCCCAACAGTTTTCCCTTCAGTGTCAGCTGCTTGGTGTCTGCACGGACGTGATACTGAAACCAGGACTTTATTAATGTCTGCTCTGTTTTATTACTACAAATGATGGTGTTTCCAAGTGTCTGGGAGGTTTTGCTGCTTTTCTTTGTCTCTCGTGATGGAAAACAGAATGGCCTTTGGTTCTGGGCTGTTGTTATGACCAAACAAACACTGTGAAGATGCCGTCTTGGGGAACTGTGATTTGAATTTTTCACTATTTTTCACTATTTTCTGACCAATTAATTAATCATGAAAAAACTGAATAATTAGTTGCAGCCCTGCATTATTCATGGTGGCCACAGGTCCTTGAAATCCTTGAAATTGTGTTTTTGAAAAGAGACATAAATAGACAGGGGTCGTTGAAAGTGCTTGAATTTCTGTATTTTGTGCAAGAACATAATTTTATTGTCTGTCACTGTAACAGAGCACAGTTGAGAAGTGTTCACAATTGTTGTCTGCGAGCTTCTGTAAAAGCTGTTACCTCTCATTATAAACATTCTCAGTGTTACAACAGTAACTAAGCTCTATGTCTCAAACTATATCGGGCTGGATCCTTGAATTTAAAGGCACTAGGCCTGGAAAGTCCCTTAAAAGTCCTTGAATTTGATGTCGAGCAATGGGGCCTCTAGTTATTTGTCAGAATAAGAAGCAACCACTGGCCAGTTTAGTCAGTGTGAAAGTCCATGGTGCAAGCTGGCAGTCTAAAAATGCATCTGAGGCACTCTGATTTTTAATTATCTGTTCATCCTTTTATTATCTCTCTTTGGTTCATCATGTTCTCTCATGTAATAAAAACATTCCAATAAACCTTCAAGGTGTAACATGCTCAGATTTCCTCACTGGTTTAGTCAAAGTCATTTATTGCCCTGGCTTTGGGCACATTTATAATTCAGTAGGGTGTGAGGTAGTGATTTTCAGAGATCTTGGGCAGTGTGCTGTCCTGTGTGTTTGACTGACAGTGTGTTCGACAGGCAGGAGATACAGTGTAAACGGGACTCCAGCAAATTCTTTTAGTCTCAAAAAGGCATTGAAATAATTATTTTGAAAATATGGCCTTAATTGGTATTAAAATATGTAAATCAAAAATCTTAAAAATGCTAAGATATGGGAAGAGGATTTTATGAACCTTTTTTGACGTTGCATTGTAAAATCTCAAAATAATTGTCAACATCCATGTTTTAAAAATAATTTATGGAATGCCTCTTGCATTAACGCCACGCACATCAAAACAGATGAACCAGGAACACTCATATTTTGTTTCCAGCGGGGATGTTCAGAGCAGAGGATCTACTGTCTGCTAGCTCTGTTGTACTCAGGTCAACATGAGGAAGTGCACTTTAAACGAAAATGGGCTGCTTAACCAAGATTTTGCAACATCGCTAAGAGGCTCTGTGTATTTTATGTGAAGTTTTTCACAACTTGTCCTGATGGGGATCAGTGCAGTGGAGTCCCACGTGCAGAGTGAGAAACACAAAAATAGTTAAGAAAAGCCTGGGGTCTCATTTATAAACATTACATACGTACAAAATGAGGCCTGAAAGAGGCGTACGCCACTTCCCATGCAAAAGTTGTGATCTATAAAAACAGACTTGATGGGAGAAACTTTGACCCATGCCTATGAACATTTTGGAGACACAGATGTTAAGGTGGAAGCCTGATTGCAGAGATCGTTTAATATTTTTTGGCGCACACCATTTTTGGCTTTTTTCCCTATGTACATTTTTAGGATGGATCCCATGCATTGTTTTATAAATGACACCAGGTATTTCCCAGCTTTGTTTTACCCTTTTATCCACCACACCCCAGGATCAGCATCAGGATCAGTAGTAAAAGATTCCAAAAAACATTCGGGTGTGTGCCTACACAGAATGCAGACTGAGGTGTTTCAACACAGCGACAAAACACCAACCATACAAGTCAGACAAGGCAGTAGGAGACCTATTGAAAAATTGCCTGTAACCCTATGTAACTGATGTGGAGTCATGTTTTTTTCCCTTCAATTTTGTTTACTGTGAAATTGGTCTTAATTTTCACTCCAAGTGGCATCAAACTTGCCTTAAGCTGTAGAAATCCTGGTAAAGAAACTTGTTCTTGGTAGCTGCAGCTTGCAAGCCAAGTCATATATGTTTGTGGACATAGGTGTAGAAGGATCAGAGCTATAACATTACAGCACCATTTAGCATCTCAACTGACATTTGCTGGTAGATTTTTGAAAGGTTGGTCCGGAGAGAAACTGTCACATCATCTCTCTGTGGGATGCAGGATATAATACTGTGTATGGATTTCTTTGGTAATGTGTTTTTTGTGTGCACCTGTTTGCTTAGATTTTGTTTTTTGGATAGCTGCTCCCATCGAGCTAAATTACTGAATCATTTATCTTGGAGTACTAATCATTCTTCAATTAATTTCCAGAGGAGAGGTGTCCCATTGTGAACAATTTTCCATGCTGTAGTGCTCTTGTGTCTGATTTCTAATGGTGTTTGCTACTGATAGCTGTTGCTTTCACCAAAACACAACTGAGATTACTGCTGTCTCCTAATTGGTTGAGATTTGTTTTCATTTTTAGATCTTATTATGGATGTTTGTTCGTTTTCACTTTTACATCCTCACAATCTGCTTGTATACAATGTGATTATTTTGAATTATTTTGTTGTCTTGTTTTCTTTTTAGGTACTGTTTGATGAGTGTGAAGGGCTGCTACACAGACTTCCACATCGATTTTGGGGGAACTTCAGTTTGGTATCACGTATTCAAGGGCCAGAAAGTAAGTCAATTCTGGTATCTTATGGCACCTCTTATATTTTGTGCAACAAATATTAGTATTCCTTTAATTGAACATTAGAGGAGTACCCCCTAAATGACCATTTGTATATCACTTACTCACCTCGGGTTACGTGAAATTTGTAAAGAAAACTTTGTTGACGATGAACGAAGAATCCAAAAACGTAGAAGTCATAGGGCCAAACTATATCGGAACATCTGTTTACAAACTCTTCCACAGCTCGTGCAGTATAATCCAAGTCTCATTTATCCAGTCGTATGCTCAGTACTTCCCAAACAGACAGACCTTTCCAATGGGGAACTGAACTAAAAGTGAAACTTATCTACACTCTCTTAAAAGCCAGACCCCATTGACAAAAGCAGTAATTTTACCTCACTGAACACAGGAGCTGGTGGTCTACCACATCTTCGATCAGTTGGTTGCTTAGTGTTACTGTGTGACTTTAATGTTTTAAAGGTTTAGTGGTTTCACCAAAGTCACACAATAACACAAACTAACCAACTGATCAAGGCAGTAGTAGACCAGCAACTCCTGTGTTCAGTGAGGTAAAATTACTGTTTTTGTTAATGGAGTCTGGCTATGAGAAGAGCTTGAGAAAGTTTCACTTTCAGTTCTGATCCCCATTGAAAGGCTGTCTGTTTGGGAGGTACTGAGCATACAATTGGATTAATGAGACTTGGATTATACTGCACGAGCTGTGTGAAGAGAAGTATATCTGGTATTATTTCTGAAAACCTTGAGCTCACAGTTTCAGAGTTGATATTTCCCCTCACCTGGCTGCGATTGTACAGTATAACCTCTAAATAAAAAAATCTCTGCCTCTCCTCAGGTGTTTTGGCTCGTGCCTCCGACCCCTCATAACCTTGCCCTTTATGAGGACTGGGTCCTGTCAGGCAAGCAGAGCGATATCTTCCTGGGAGACCGGGCTGATGGATGCCAGAGAGTGGAGCTTAAGCAAGGATACACCTTCTTCATCCCATCTGGTGTGTTGGCATGGTTGTTTCAAAGTAGCCAGCAGGAAAAAGATTAGCTGCCACTTCAATGAGCAGCAATGCCAAGCTTTACCTGACTATTATACGCTATATTCAGCCGTGTCAACTGGCATAAATCCTCTACATGCTCCTTATCTCTTTATATATGTATTGTACTTTTTGTATTCAAGGGTGGATTCATGCTGTCTACACTCCAGAGGACACGCTGGTGTTCGGAGGCAATATTCTGCACAGCTTCAACATTCCTATGCAGCTCACCATCCATGAGATAGAGAATAGGACTAAGGTAGGATGCTTGCTGCATTCTCCATTCTCCATTGTGTGGCTGAGCTCACTGCAATTGAGTCAGCTCTACCTGGGACAGATCAATCTCTCCGAGAACCAGGGGAAGGTGAAGAGTTCACCTGTAAGAGGCAGCAGAATGAGAGATGTGATGGAGAACGAATCTGTTGGGTTGAGACTGGGGAGTGACAAAATGACAACAGATGTAAATGTCAAATTCAGGAAGGTATGCAGGTGCCTAAATGCAATAGTTTGTGTGTTGTAAGATGTTTGTAGCTTGAGAAGGAACGGGGCATGGAGGCACACATCAAAGAAAAGTACATTTTTCAATGTGAATGTGTGTAATAACTGTAAATATATTTCTAAAATGGAAAATATGCATTTTTAATAATACCTTCATACTGACAAAGGTTATATAACTTTTTGTGTAGATCTGGGATTCGTTTCAGGGTGTCTGCAGGTCCTTAAATGGTCTTAAAATGTCTTAAATTCAATTTTATAAATAGTAGGCCTTAAAAGTCATTAAGTAGCTTTAATTTGAATTTATGAGGTTTTAATTGCCCTAAACATTTGATCTATTTCAGTTATCCATCTCTTAATTTTTATTTGTCCAAATGAGTCAAGCTCTTCTGTGTGAAAGTCCAAGTTTCTGATGTTTCAAAGCTTTAATCCTACCACTGAGTCTACTTCTATCTATTAACTTTATACATGGATTTCTCGTTTTAAGAATTAATTTGTGTCTACTTCAGTCAGGATTCTAAATGCCTCTAAAGCCACAGGGGTTGTGCAGTAATGTTGAGGAACATGGTGGTTCTGTCTTGATGTGTACGAGAGTGTGTGTGTTTGTATATGTTTTAAAGATTACTGTATGTTTGTATGTTTATATAGACCTCATGCAGATGATGTGTCAGGGCTATGATGCATCATGTGCAATATGTGGCCTGTGGCCTAGATTTGTTTTTATTTATTAATTATTTATTCACCACGTAAGCAGCTACATGTGCCAGCACTGGAGTCCTAATCAAATTTCCCCTAGGGGACAATAAAGTGTATCTTGTCTTTCTTATCTTATCTTATCTTATCTGTTTACCTGTTGGCAAAATGTAGGTTAACCTAACTTATTCTAAAAACCATATTCCTACATAAGATCTACCTCTGCACGGGAACAGATGTGCTACTTATCTTTACACTTACCTGCCATGCTTGAATAAAAAAGGTGATTAGTCCAAAAATCTGTCTTAAATTTGGTTAAAAAATATCTTATAAAGGCATTAAAATGCATTAAATGTAATTGTCTGATACCTGCAGACAACCTGGTTTTCTTAGGAGGAAAATAATTCCTCTGTTAAGAAATCTGTGTGGTCCACCTCACAAAACTCTTAGGGCATATATTCTAATTCAGTTTGATTCAATTCAATTCAATTCAATTCAATTCACTGCAATTCAATTCAAGTTGTTACATAAAGCGCAATATCACAAATCACACTTAGCCTCAGAGGGCTTTACAGCGTACAACATCCATCTGTCCTTGGACCCTCACAGTGGATACCTTTGTTTGTGTGCATGAGAGGACAGTGTCTGGAGTGACACAGCACAACATACTGCTACAAGTAATAATCTCTTTACTCTGCTGTTGCTGTCAGCGTCAGTGTTCTGTCTAAAGTCTCTGTCATGCTCACGCACACATGCAAAAACATGGACATCTGCAAGATTACATGACATTTAAGAAACCAGGTTGCTACAGAAAGGCAACAATAACTAGATAACCTGAGTGCATGCTAATATGAGGTGTATTCCATGGTTACACTGATGAGTTTTGTCCCTGTTTTCAGGTTAACTCCAAGTTCCGTTTCCCCTTCTACTATGAGATATGCTGGTATGTCCTGGAAAGATACCTGCACTGCCTAACCAAACGCTCCTACTATTCTCAGGAGATCCGCAAAGAGCCTGTGCTAATGGGTGAGTGAAATTAAGAAATGCAGCTGCTCATTACTATTGGACACACACACACACGAGGGGGCATTATGTATTACCTGCTGTGTTTGCAATCAAACATGTCATGCATGCTGTGGGAGTGCCATGCTCGATCATACAAGTCATTATTTGCTCTTTCAAGTTAAATCATCTCTGCTGCTGATGGCACCCTTCCAATACAAAGACAAATACACTGTGGACACTGACGATAAGTCAACTGATATCATTATTTTTCTCTCTTTTGTCCCGTCAGACTATGAGACAAAGGCAAACACAGAGAGCCCCTCCTCTGACTCCAGGAGCCAGGACATGAACGAGGACTCGTGTGAGACTCAAGTCAGGGATGGCCAGGGCGAAAAACTAGAGAAGGCTGCCCCGGATGGCCCTTGCTCTCCTGACAACCGGAAGGGCCAACACCTCAAAGCTGTTTTATCTATTGACTCCGAGGACAGCTGTAATCCTTGCTCCACCTCTCTAGAGTTCCCCCAAACCCCCTCTGACTCTCCAGCCTCGGAGTCTCAGAATAAATGGACGCATTTGACCGAGTTTGAACTGAGTGGACTCAAGACGCTGGTTGAGAAGCTGGAGTCGTTGCCTGAAAATAAGAAGTGTGTTCCAGAGGGAATCGAAAACCCACAAGCCCTGCTGGAGGACATGAAGGTAAGACACGAAAACATAACACAGCCGTTAATACATGCTATTCAATAGACACAAAGGAGTTTATTTTTACTTTTTGTTTCGTTGTCCATGGCTATTTAGGTTGTCTTAAAAGAACATGCAGATGACGACCCCAAATTAGCGATCACTGGAGTTCCTGTGGTGTTCTGGCCCAAGAAAGCTGTAAAGGTAAGAGTTGGTCAGCTGCACTTTGAGACTTACTTTTTGCTCTTGCACCAGATATTGCTCTTTGTCTTTATTTGGGGCTTTCAAGTGAAGTTACCAGACACATGATATGTACTTGATTTTTAGTTGATTACCCAATATAATAGAAAAACTATCAATATTATATAAAGTGAGCACAAGTTATAGGCATGTTTGATCCCATGCACCTGTCGCTTGACTTTGTGTTGCAAAAACATTTCTGAACTTTTCACCTAAAAGATGAATATTGGGAAATTGTCTTTGCACGGTCTATAACATTTTTACTTTCTCTGATGTATACAGAGTAGGCTTGGGTGGTATCTTTTATGGTATCGACTGCTGCATTTGCTACGTTCAGCAAACTCTCTTAAAATGCATACCTGAAATCAAGTTTCTTTCTTTCAAGTCTAGCTTAATTGCCATGTTAGCTCATCGTATAATACACTTAACTTCATTCAAACTCGACAGAAACAAAAACTCAGACTTTCGTAGTTAGTCCTTTTGATTGTCTAGTATGTTTGTCCACTATTCCAACAATCACCAACTCTGGTTTGGTTGAAATAAACCCTTAATTCACTGAGTTAGATGTGAAAGTATGCTGTTGTTCCCCACAGTCTCTCTCTGCCATTGCTAGCCAGGCTTAAGCCTAGTTCACATTACACGATTTTCACCCTGATGTTGCGTCGCAGAGACTATCATAATCTTTTGAGTGTTCAAACCTGGTGACGTGTGTTTCTGTCAGCGGGAGTCTCGCCAACTGCATTACAACTTGTGTGTGCACACCACAAGAGCCCCAGATAACGCGGTGACGTCACCAAACTACGTTTTTTTAACTTGGAGACGACACATCATAACAGCATGGATATTCTTCCCAGTGTTGAATCAGATCTGCCTCCAGGGCCTGGGTCCAAACACAACACGCTCCCCGTGATCCTGTGGACGCCGCCATTGTTATTGTTGCTTGCTGGCTTGTCAGTGTTGTCAGATCTTGGGAGAGAAACAAGCAACCAGGGCTATGGAAGCAAGCCCAAAAGAAGCGACTATCGTGTTTAAATAATTTATTAGACGGATATATATAGAGGAAGGTGACTTTTAGCGAGCAAGCCCAAATAAGCAACTCCACTTTAGAAACAAGCCCAAAGTCACGGTTAATGAGCGGACCTGGCAAGTGGCAACCCTGCGGCTTGTTGTCCTCACATTTCTTCCGTCCTTCTGCGTGCTGACGTGGGAAGTATCCCGCCTCTTGTTGGCTGATGCTCTTTGTCAGTCGTGTCACACTTCTCCAGTTTTCTAGCATGCCAGATATCCAGTCCCAGTCACAGACGAGGGGGCGACTTGCTCGTAGGCTTGTTCACACATGAGGACTCGTCGTGGCAGACTACCTGCTGACTCACCTCCGACCCAAGGTGGCTCTCAAGATCTTCTGCGACGTCAAAATCGCGGTGAAAATCGTGTAATGTGAACTAGGCATTACAGTCCTGTAACATTATCCCCACCACTCGCAGTCCCCATGTCTGTCAGTCCAGCTGTCTGTTCCACCAGGAGAGACTGACTTCTGATGGTGTGTGATGTGCACTATGTATAATACACCCTCAATACAGCATCTCCATACGAGTTTAATAGGAAGAGGAGTGTTTGTGTATTTGATGGTATTGAAAATCATATCATCAGGGTTTTTAAACACCCTGGTATACTGTAATACAGTGATACCTTCCACGCCTAATATAGAGTGTAATTTATGCTTGGAAGGATGAGTGAGTGGTGATGATACAGCCACAACCCACTCATGACTCTGGTTAGTGACACCTCTAAACCAGTAACAGTGTTGAACAGTATTGTCATACAGGGAAAAATCAACTGCAAATGCAATCTTGTGTTATAAGATAAATTTAACTTATTATCGAAGAACATCTTTTTTTTCAGTATCAATACTGATTTTTAATAAATTAAGTTTAGGACTGTATTATAAAGACTTGTGTAGTGTATTGATTCCATTACTATAGAATGGGGCAATTTTTATTTGAAGCACTACCAGGTCGCCCCAGTTTATTTCCCATTGATCCGTAGATTCAATTTTGGATTGTGACAAATAAATTCTTAGAAATGAGAAGTTTTTTTTTTGTTTACACTTCCACGCTGACACAAGTCCTTACTCTCTCTTGTCTCATTCCTACACACTCATTAGAGCAGTAGATGTACTTATTTGCAGAATTTTGACTTAACAGGCAGCAGTATTGCCTAATGAAGTAAATAATTCGTTTTTAAAACTTGTTTTTGCTGTCTTCCATACACATACCTCTATATGCTGAATGTTGCTGTCATTTTTAGACTTCAGTTTGTGCTATGGATAAAAAACAAGCTTTTAATTGGACTGTTCTCTACTGTCTTACACTGTATGTAACACATTTTCAGACCAGATGCACAACTCACTGTTTCACTGCTTAGTCGTTTGTTGTTACACTTCAGGCATACTTAGAACTTAAAAAGGAAATCCTCAGTCATATTTTTCAGTCAGTGCAGATGCTCATTACTTAAGTACTACTTATGCATGTGCCTTTCGGGCATCAGTATGCCATACAAATTACCTCCTTGGACAAAGTCCATGTAAAATTGTAAAGTAGCGAGACTGTTAAATAGCTATAAACACTTGAAAGGTTGAAGTGCCTTTATATGATTCATCCTGTCTTTCCATTGTGTCATGAGCTGAGCAGGAGGCCGTAAGAGGGTCAAAAGCAAGGGCTTTTACATTCATCAGCTAAATGTAAAAAGGAAAAAATACCTCTTCCTTGTATTTAAAGGTCAAAATACTTGTTAATGAAATGATACACTGATGTACAGTGTTCATTTTCAATGCTCTCTGGTATGAGTTGCTTTATAATATAGAGGTGGTGAAGAATTACAGCATGTGTTCAGGCATGATAGCCAAAATGTACATTTTTATTAGTAAAGTTAACTGTTTTATTTTTATATATTGTACATGTTTTTTTATTTTTCTATTAATATGAATTGTCCAAACAGCTGCATAAAGTGTGTAAGAGGTGGAGAAGCCTCAACAGGAGGTGATTGTGAGGATGTGATGTGCTGTATATGAATGTATGGAGGTGATCACTATTGGTTTCATGGACCCTCTGGAGCACCCCCACCCGTCCCTCCAAAGGCCAGCTGCTGGTGGTGGGGCCTCTTTGTGTTTGCCTTTTGTAATGAGATGCCATCTGGCTCTATTGGCTGCTCTCCTCTCCCTGTGATACCCATCATGAATATGATAACACCTTCTCTGCATTTCCTCTCCTCATTGGACAGAAGCAGACACCCCCCGGTACATATTCTGATGCGCAGCAGCCTCCCATTGGCCCCGCGCTTCCCAACACCCCTCCCGTTTTCCAGGGAGTGGATCCATATTAATGAGGCAGGCTCGTCTGTGTTTCCTACATCTGCTTGTGGTATTGTGGAGCTTTAGAGTAGGAGGGAGGGCTGTAGGCCAGACAGCAGTAGCAGGAGTAGAAGGAGGAGGAGACTGCAGCCATGTCAGTTCGCTGTGAGCTGGACGGTGCGTGAAAAACCAGCCATGGCCATGTCGCTGAGCGCCGATGATGAGGACTACGACTCAGACTCTGAGCAGGTTAGCACACCGAACCCCTGCAGGCAGGCATAGTGAGGCCACCAGAGGAATGCTTGTGCCAGACAGAGCAGTGTGCAGCATCACAGGGCAGCGGGGAAAAGGAGCTACCTGGAGAGAAATGCATTGATTCAGTCTAACCTCTGTGCTTGGTCTTTGATTTTTGCCCTGTGCTTTTTTTTTTTTCTTTTTTTTTTAAATACATTTGCTGTTGGTGTGTGTGTGTGTGTGTGTGTGTGCATGCTTGTGTGTTTTTGTCAGGTGAAACCAGCAGTAGGAGAAGGCTGTGTTTATATAGCTCAGAGCCTCAGGGCTGCTATTGGTTGTTTCACAGCAGAGGAGCAGAGGAATGGAAATTCATGTAGATGCAGAAGATTAATCTTTCATGGTTTGATTGTAAAAGCACCAGATACGCATGTTCGAATATATGTGAACCCAAAAAAGGTGATGTGTCAATGAGAAAGCAGTCATTACGAAAGGAATATTGTATATTGTTCGCTGTAAATGGCTGTGAGATCTAATATGAGACTTGCTTACACAGCAAGAAATGTGTTTTGTTAATTTGACTGATAATTTGTTAATTTCCTCTACTTAACTCTGACCCACATTGCCTTACATTAATGCTATGGCTGCATTTGGATTTAAAAGTCTATTTTGCTTTTTTGACGTAATCATCACACATTTTCGAGTTCTGTTTTGCTCCAGTCCCACAAATGCACCTGTTCTTGTTGTCACAGCTGTTTGCACATCATTGAACTATGCAATATATGTTAAAGTACATGCAAGTTGTCCACAGTTCAGCGTCACCAGTCTGAGCAACTTCACAGTTGATTTAATACCTGATTGTACAGTATGTTCCATATCTCCACAGCATGCTCTGCAAAGAGTTGTTCCACTGATTGACACCTGCTGTTGTTCAGCAGCACTCAGCTTCTAAGTGACGACATACTCCAGAGGTTTTATTAGTGTGCAACACTTGTTCCACTTCCGCTAAATCGGAGCCAAACACTATACTGTGTATTAGAGCAGTCATGTTTTTGTGTGTTTTTTTTCTCATACAGCATCAGCTTTACAACATATGCCACCTCTAAAGCTTAACAGGAAACTAATCCCTCCAAGAACCTGTGAACCCAGTTTTTTGCCAAGTTAATTGTTTCCCTGTTTATTCCTAGAGGGGAAGACATCATGGTATTTGGTCCCAATAATTTGAGCCAAAACGTCATAAAAATGGGACAGTGTTTATGTCTGGTTTTGACTTTTTGTGTGTGTCTGATTTGAATTTCGTCTGCTTTCGATAAAACAATATGTCCCGTTGTTTACGCAATCTGTGCTCAGTGTGCGCCAACTTCAATGTGTGTTTAAGGTGATGTTAAGTACATCCACAGTAATTGATTTCCACTGTTCTCCACAGTAGCTTAAGAGGCTCTGAGCCTGTGTCGACGAACATTAAAGTCTGCTTCTCATAATGTTTCCCAGCTGAATGAGCTTTGAAGAGCCAAGAAATTACTCCATGGTTACTTGTGCTGTCCTTGCACTGGGGACACATGTATGTGCTGTAAAGTGCTGTGTGCACTACAGCTACTAGTTCAGAATTAAAGGAATAAAAACACCCGAGCATGAGTCAGAGAGTAGTTACAAAAGCTGAGAGGCTGTTTATTTCTTCGGCGGTGTTGTTGACAACCTCTCCTGTCATTTAATTCTGAGCGTCAGAGGGATATCTGCTTTAGAGATCACTCACTTAGCAGACAGAGAGGGGGGTTAGAGGGGATTTAGGTACAATATGGACAGCTTTCTGAAGTGACTTCTCATTTGCCTCTTACATCTGCAGTTTAAGTAACAGGTGTAATCACACAGCACAGTGTGGCTACCTGTTATTCAGTGAGCAGATTGATCATGACTCTGACCTGTTGTCTCATGTTTGTAGGAACTGGCAAAATTACAGATCACGGTGCTCAACAACAGCGCCGTGTCTTTTTCTGGCATATTTGGTCCTTTTCCAGTGCTCTTCTGGAGCAGACCTCCTGTCTGTAATCCTCACCATTACCCCCAGAACAGTCCAGTGCAGACTGCACAAGCCCTACCCCCCCCCCCCAATATCTCACTCTAATCCTGTCTGGTAACCACATATCTGACTGCCTATGTCAGTCAATTTCATGGCTATTGTTAGAATAAATTATTGTAATATGCCTAAGATTGAGCCTGCTTTCTTTTTCTGTTAGAGTCTCATTACAGTTCTTATTGGTTACAAGTCTGTGTGTCATAGACTGTTCTGTTAGGGAATGGGACGTGGCTGTTGCTATGCTGACGCTAGGAAAATCTGCACTGCCGATGTAACTAAAGAAATCGGATCTTCATTTCCAAGAGCTGCAGTCTCTCTCGCACTCCTTCTCCCTGTTTATTTCATCTCACACACACACTGCCACATATTTTCTCACGTGGCACGGTTGGCAGTATTTTGACATGTGGTTTTCATGTGAAGAATACATTGTTGTGGTTGGGCTCCGAGCCCGGGAAGGAGCAGAATATATAACGCTGGAACAATAATGATGGAGATCAAAGGCATCTCATCTCCATTACCCAGTTCTATTAAATAGAGCACATTTAATGTGTAGTGTTATAAATCAGTCTGTGCGCCCCCTAACACAGAATAATAGCTCCTAGTGATCCATGTGTGAAACATAGCCATAAGTGCAGTTTCTCTTTGAAGTAGAAACATGCAAGCAAGTGAAGTGCTAAATTTGGAAGATGCCTCCAGGGACATTCTTGATGTGTTTGTTTTCTCCTGGATGCTGTGCTTTAACAGCCATGAAAATGGTGTGTTTATTCACAGCATGAGCAGATTTGTGCTTGTGGATATGTATTGTGTATGTATACATGTATAGATGCAGGTGCTGTTTCTTTTTTCACGTGCCTGTTTGGATCTTTTTACCCAGAGTTACAAAGAGCAAAGCAAGGTTTAGGTAGAGCCGTCTACATCTGCCATAACACTGACCCCTGTTGAATTTAACAGAATATTTTGAATATTTTCTTATTACATAACATGATTGTAAGTGCTTATTATTGAGCCATAGAACCGTTATTAAATGAAGTGCAGTGTAATTCAGAATATTAGACTGAGGAGCTCTTCAGAGCCTTCCTTTTATTTAAAGGGACAGTTCATAATCAAAAATATGTACGTCAAAAAGTATCCTGAGGGGCGTCCAGTGGATCAGTGGCCTGAGTTGAGGCTATAACGTAAAGTCTCAGGTTTTCACCTGTAAAATCCTGGAACATAAAATATGAATAAATGATGTATATCTGGGGATCAAACCAACCTTCCACTCACAAGCCAGCCTCTCAAACCTCTCTAACTTTAAAGGGACAGTTCACCCATAAATTAAAAATACATGTGTTTCATCTTGACTGTAGCGCTATTTATCAGTGTAGATTTTTTAGGTGAGAGTTGCAGAGTGTTGGAGATATCGGCCGTAGAGATGTCTGCCTTCTCTCCAGTGTAAGTATAAGCACTCTGCTTGTGGTGCTCAAAGCGCCAAAAAATACATTTGAAAAACTCAACAGCAATGTCTCTTTACAGAATTCATGACCTCGTCTCTCAAGATAATCCACAGACCTTGTTGTGAGCAGTTTCATGTAGGAACTTTTTCCTTTCTACCAGATTACACTCGCCAACCGTAGCGCTGCACAGAAGAAAGTGTGCACCTTCTCATGGATAAGAGGCTCCTGCTCGTGACAGTGTGAGATGTAAACATTAATGGCGTCCTCCTCAGCTGAGCTGTAACATTAACTAGCTCAGTGGTGCTAGGTGAGCTAACAGTAGAAGCACACTTAAGTGCAGTAATACAGTTGGCAGGTGTAGTTCAGTAGAAAGAAAATAGTTCCTTCATGAAACCGCTCACAGCAAGGTCTGTGGATTATCTTGAGTAACCAGGTCATGATATCTGTAAATAGACATTGCTGTTGAGTTTTCAAATGTATTTCTTTGGTATTTTAAGCTCCACAAGCCCAGTGCCATCTAATTCCATTATATTCAAGAGAAGGCAGACATGTCTATGGCTGATATCTGCAACACAAATGTATGTATTTTACATTTTTGGGTCCCTTTAAATCTGACATTTTTGTAAAAAAAAATAAAAATAAAAAATCACTCAAACGATTTAGTATCTAGTGAGATAATGACGCTAATGCATCTGCAGGCTGACAAGTCTCATTTGTGAAAGATAATGATGCAGGCTTGCCTTCTTTGACACAGTACATACAGTACAAATTCATTTTTATTTGCCACATGCGACTACTTTACTCTATATAAGGAGCATACATTGTATGTAACAGCATAATGCTGCTAAATATTAAAAAAAAGAAAAGATAATAATACATTTCTCCTTCATCATCAAACTAATTCATCTGACCTTTTCATCATTTTAGGTCCTTGACACTGTATCCTCTTTATCCTTTCAGCCCCGGCCTCCCAACCGGCCGAAACCTAAGATGGCAGCTTCTCCTGCATCAGCAGTCAAGCTGTCAGCCAGTCGGGGAACATCTGGTGCCAGGAGGAGAAGGACGCGCTGTCGGAAGTGCGAGGCATGCCTGCGAACGGAGTGCGGAGAGTGCCACTTTTGTAAAGACATGAAGAAGTTTGGTGGGCCGGGCCGGATGAAACAGTCCTGCATCATGAGGCAGTGCATTGCAGTAAGTTCAACGTTCATAATGCTCTCGGTGTTGTGATATGCACATGATGTTAAAGGAATAGTTTGTCATTTTTGTGAAATGCGCTTATCTGCTTTTTTGTAGAGGGCTAGAAGAGAAGATCAAAACTATTTTCACGTCTGTGTGATAAATATGAAGCCGCAGCCAGCAGGTGATTAGCTTAGCTTAGCATAAAGAATCTGCCTATCAGCACCTTTTTAAAGCTCACTGATTAACATGTCAAATCTGGTTTGTGTTAATCTAAACAAAGCTCAAAATGATTTCACCATCATTTCCCCAAGACTCATCGTCACCTTGAGGTTGCCAGGCAACTAGCAAATACTCTAGGAAGTCACTGCACCTGGCCAAGAAATGGATCCAGCACGTAAAACCACAGCTTGGCGTTTATACATTTTGTTTTTTGTACGGATTAAACAAACGAGAGATGACACATTAGGCAGTGAGCTTTAAGAGGAGCTTGGAGGTTATTTTTGTTTCACCTTTCTTAGACAAAGCCAGGATGGTTGTTTCCCCCCTGCTTCCAGTGTTTACGCTAAGCTTGCTGCCTGGCTCTAGCTTCATATTTAGCGTACACACCAGAGTGGTATCATTCTTTTAAACGTATTTCTTAACATCTCAAACTATGCCTTTCCTTTGCTTCTCTCTAATTTTGAGTACTTCGGTGTGTCCATGAGGTTGTGAGACTGGTGCTATGATGTTCAACATGGTTGCCATAACAGTAAAGGGTGATTACTGGGGTGTTTCAGACTGTTATTATGGTGGTGACATAAGTAATATTAATATATAAGCAGCAGCAGAAGTAATAGCCACTGTAGCAATTATCACAGAGGGTCACGGAGAGAGACTGTTTGAATGTTTCAGCACCATGGACAGAGACACGTAGATGGACTGGGTTTGATTGTTTCTGTAACACACTGTATATAATCACTAAGATTCACTTTGAATGATAAACAAGAGAGTGAGAAAGACTTGGCGTCTTGCCCAGTATCCCACACTTGCGGTCTTAAGCTCTTCAGCAACTGTGTCCCACTTTTAAGATATGCCAATATGCTTAACCCACTCTTGATGTTCACTTACTCTAATACTGCTTCAGAGCAGTACTCAGAGCGAAGTATGCGACTCAGTTCATCATGGTTGGATGTGTTTGTTGGTGGTAATGCACCAAGCTCGTTTGCTAAATCAGCAAACAAGTTGGAAGTTGTGAAGTCAGTTTTATTTATATAGCGTAAATTCATAACAAAAGTTACCTCAGGGCACTTTTCATATAGAACAGATCTTGCATCATACTCTTTAATTATCAGAGACACATGAGCAAGCACTTGCCGACAAAGGTGAGGAAAAACTTCCTATTAAGAAGAAGGAACCTCGAACAGAACCAGGCTCTAGTGGGCAGACATAAAGGACAGCAACAACAACAATATCAGTAGCAACTATTAAAATGATAGAAATATGATTAATAAAAATAAATATTGATTCATTCATTCATTTCCTGTAACTGCTTATCCTGTTAGGGGCCGCGGGGGGCCTGGAGCCTATCCCAGCTGGCACTGGGTGAGAGGCGGTTACACCCTGGACAGGTTGCCAGACGATCACAGGGCTAACTAAAAATAAAAAAGACCAACAAAAATATGTTATGTTTGTGACATATTGAATTCAGTGAATATAATCAAGTGCAAATCGAACAAAATGTATGATATAAATTATAGTGACAGGCTATGAAATGCAAGGCTTTGGGTGATGTTTTAAAGAGCATCAGTAATTAAAGCAATTAAAGAAAACAGTAACAACAATATATATCTTAGGGTGCTTTCACACCAGAGCTGTTTGGTCTCTTTTAATTGAACCCTGGAGCATTTCGTTGCATAGTCCGTTTCTTTTGGGCTGGTGTGAAAGAAGCTAATGGAACCCTGGCCTGAAAAGGTGGGTCTCGGCCTGCTTCCAAGTGGACTCTGGTGCTGTAGCTGTGGTGTGAAAGCAAATAAACCAACGCCATGATCTTGTGATACCAAATATCTGATGTAGCATGATTTCAGTAGCTGAACTACTAATTAATCTTATCTGCTTGTGAAATCTAATCAGTAGGATCTTAAATTGATCTCTGTGTGGCCGTGTATACATAACCTATTTATGCAAATCTTTCGGTAACCATGTTGACAAGTATGCTTGTGAGTGTGGGTATTTTCCCTAATTAATAGGTCAAAAGCTGTTAAAACGACTGTGCCTTTGTCAGATTGTTAAGTGCATTAAAAAGTCTGTGACAGTGATCCCAAAGCAATAAACCCCGAATCATTACTGTATGAGACGCCTCCTTCTCGCCCTGTCTCTACCTGTTAGTGGTTATTCATAACATGTGGAGATTTGCAGTCTTTGTGAGCTCTGTGTGACACCAAAATACATAAATATACACATCAGAAGCATTCAAGTGCTGCATAAACTTATAACTTATAATGTCACATTTACTTCTTTAGGTTCTTTTGTAAAAAGTCAGTGTGAACAGGAACTGGAGCAGAACTAAAATACAGCTCAAAGTATTGTTAAATTCATAGGTAGCATGCACACAAGACATTGTGGATAGCTTACTCACTTGAGTGCAGCATTGTGATTGAAGCTTAAATGAATGGAAACATTGTCAATGACAGAACTGGGAGGAATTGGGTGTTGTCTAGTTTGTCAGTCACAATTCTGACCGAGAAGATTCGGTCTAAAAGAGGACATTGATAGGATACAGCAGCCTTATCTGTAAGCCTGTGTTTTTGTCTCCAGCCCGTCCTGCCCCACACAGCAGTGTGTCTCGTCTGTGGTGAGGCAGGGAAAGAGGACACAGTGGAGGACGAGGAGGAGAAGTTTAACCTTATGCTCATGGAGTGCTCCATCTGCAATGAGATTGTTCATCCCAACTGTCTTAAGGTATTGAATATTGCTGATGGTTAAGTTACAGTTGTGATGTTACACAAACCACACCATCCCCTCACTGCTCTGTTGTGTTGCAGTAATCAGATTTTGTTTTCATTAATGATAGCTGCACTGTTTCACTTTTGTTTCTTATGATAATGTATGAATACAGTGTGTTTGGGTCAGAATGCATCACATCTGTGCCTAAAAGACAGGCACAGGCGCCTCAGTAAATCTGGCCCTCTGTTGTTCAGGTAAAAGATTCAAACGGAGTCGTCAATGACGAGTTGCCAAACTGCTGGGAGTGCCCAAAGTGCAACCATGCTGGGAAAACAGGGAAAGTAAGTATCTGTATGTGTCTGAATCATGACGTGATCAAACAGTTGACTCTGTCTCAGAAACTCGGAACCAGAGAAATAAAGTTGTGCTCTCTGTTTTTCTAACCTTTTGGCCTCAAAGCAAAAAAGGGGGCCAGGATTCAAGTACGCGTCAAACCTTCCTGGCTCTCTGTTGAAAGAACCCCGGTTAAACCGGGATTCAAAAGAGGAGCCCGACCCACCACTGGTGGCTACAGCAACTGTTACTGCTTTGACTACCACCACTGCTGTGAAAAGAAAGGCCGAGCGGGAGGAAATGCCGAAGAGGAAAGAGGAAGAGCCTCCAAAGAAACGTCCCCCTTTGCTGACTTTGGATGGTACGCCCCGACCGAGGCTTGAGGACAACCCTCTGAGGAAAAAGAGGAAACTTTTTGACACCAATGACGAACCTATCATTGTGAAAAAGAAGGTAGGACCCTTTTCTGATTGAAATGTTATCAGTTATACTGAATAAAGTGGAGCCATAGATGGCATTAATGATGACAGGGCTTCAGTCACCCAAAGTGAATCTTGGTCGTCTGAAATTCCACCTACTCTTCAACCAATGGATTTGTCAATGGGGAGAAATAATCTGCACGTTTTCTTCAGATTAACTAAATTGGCCACTGTACCTGTAGCATTGTGGGTCCACCATACTATTTTGTCTTGAGGCTAGCATATTTAAAAAAAAATTTCAATGAGAGTGCCGCGTGTTTACACGATGCCCCGCCATGCCAGCAGCGTGACGATGTGCCGAGCGTATTATGTGCTGAGCGCTGCACATTTGACATTTTAGTTCAACTTTAGGCCAGTCCCATTGCTTTGGGTAAAACGCTGTGTTGGTCACTGTCTCTTTCCTTTATCCAGAACGGGGCAAGACTACGTACTCCACCTTGTGCCAACATTTTTACTTCTGCGGATATTCGGTATCATAGCAACCAGATGCAACCAAAGCGGCTGAGTTGGCTCCAAAGCACTTCTAGCTGGGAAAAAACGCTTTGGTGGACACGCAGCTTTATTATGAAAGTAACACCAGCAATTGTCCAACCAATGAGAATTATATTGGACAAGAGCCTATCGACCAACCATACTCGGGTAACATCATCATCATCAATGCTCAAATGTCCTTGTTTCTCAGCTCTTTAAGAACTTCCAAAGTTCAGTCTTGACCTTGGAAACATTAGTTGACAAAATAATCTCTCCACAAGGTTCATTCAGCTCTTGTAAAACTTTTAATCATATCACAATCCCCCTATGACTTTAAACTTTACTTAAAGTGACATTTAAGTGTCTTCAATTCCATGGCAACTAGATCAGCTCCAATTTTTTTTTTTTTTTTTACCAGGCTTGATTTATTAATTGTCAGGGAGCATGTTTGTTTGGTAAACACCTCAGCAAAAGTCACATCATCACCATTTTTATATGTTTCCAGTGAAAATTAAATGCAAAAATGACCTTTCCCACTAAAACTGTGACTCATATTTAATCGCAAAGTATGTCAAAAATAATCGCTACATAAATTTTTTTTTGCATGTCGTGCAGCTCAAACAAGAATACATAGAGAGGAGCAGTTACAAATCAGCAGTTAAGTGCTCTGTAGAAGGGTTTCAACCTTTGAGTCGAGACACTGTGTGCATTTGCTCCCGATGGGGTCACGGAAGAATTGGATTACATTAATCAGTTTGGAGCTCCCTTACTTGTCTCGAAAACAGGATATGAAGTTAACTCAAACAAATGAAAACCTAATATAATGTCCTCAAATTCATCCTGATAAACTGACAGATGCTTTTATTATTTGTCTGTCTCCTATTCTCTCTTAGAAGAAGCTTTCAAAACCAGATGATCCTTTGACTCCCAAGCTGCTGAGGCAACTCAAGGCAGAGAATGATCACGGGGATGAGGAGGATGACCACGAGGAACATGAAGATGATGGGTTTTCCTTGGAAAGGATTCATCTAAAGGGGAAAAGTGAGTATGATGACGAGGACCAAGAAGAGGATGAGGAGGGAGAGGAAGAGGAGACAGTGAAAAAAGAGCGAGACAGCAGTGCAGAGGACAAAGCCAAGGTCCTGTTGAGTCCACTGCTGAGAACATCCGCAGTCAGAGAAAGTGAACAGTCCTCCAACTCACCTAGAGCTGGACCCAGCAGCGAATCAGGAGAGGCTCAGGAGAGGAGCGCTACTCATCTAAAGGCTCGCCATCAGCGTCGACGCCTCCCCAACAAAGAGCTGAGCAAAGAGTTCAACCAGGAGATTCCCAAGACAGAAGACTGTCTGTCAAACCAAAACCACGGCTCAGAGAAGACGGAGGACGGTCAAGCCAATCACAATCGAAGACCGCTGAAGAGCGAGGACTCTGTGACTAATCACAACCGTAAACCACTAAAAACAGAGGACACAACCACTAATCAGAGCCGCAGGGTTCTAAAAATGGAGGAAGGTTTGGCCAATCAGAACAGACGCCCGCTAAAAACGGAGGACAGCCTGGCCAATCAAAACCACAGGCCTGTAAAAACTGAGCCTGAGAACGAAGTAGACGACCAAAAGCCGAGATGGCCTCTTAATAATGGCAGCAGCGACCTGGGCGACTGGCTGCGACACAGGGGGCGGGAGGTGAACGAGACGCCACGTGGTTACTCACCACTCAGCTGGAACAGAAGCACACAGATCACATCAATATGTCCACGGCCACTCCCCTGCCGGTCACCGCCAAAATGCATCCAAATGGAGCGCCACGTGATCCGGCCCCCTCCCATCAGCCCCCCGCCGGACAGACTCCCGCTGAACGACGGTGAAGCCCACGTGATGCGCAGAGAGATGTGGATGACAGTGTTCAGTCACTTGACTCACAGAGATCTTTGTGTATGCATGCGTGTCTGCAGGACCTGGAACAGATGGTGAGTACGAGGTGTACTGTGCAGCTGAAAGCACGTCGTCCACACTTCATTATACGGCGGCCGTCTGTAAAATATCTGCTGTGCGTCTCACCAGGTGCTGCGACAAGAGGCTTTGGAAGCACATCAATCTGAACCGTTGTAAGTCCATCACACCTCTCATGCTGAGCGGCATCATCCGGAGACAGCCGGTAGCGTTGGACCTCAGCTGGACCAACATCTCCAAGAAACAACTCAGCTGGCTCATCAACAGACTGCCAGGTAAATACATTCAACATGCAAGACACTGCACTGTGTTTGTGTTTTATGAAAAAACAATACATGAGATAAGGTCCATTTGTGAAGGGATATGAGAGTGCTCTTAGTGTGTGTTAAATATCACACAAAGCAGATGGGTGACAACCAGTGATACATTATAGATGGGTCTGATGGCCTTTTGCCATAGTGTTAAAGGGTAAGTTATGTATTTTTCAACCTGGACCCTCATGTTTTTGTGCCTAAGTGACTAATTGGAAAAACAAGTTTGGGAATTGGACCAGTATTGAGTCAGAGTGCAGCAGCCAACAGCAGCGAAACAGGCTTCAGTGTAACCACTTGGGGCATTTGTGCACGGTCAATTTACTTCCACTTCCAGTTCTTAATTTTGCTTCTAACAGACTCAATTTATTATTCTAAGTGTCTGACAACTTATGAAAGGTCCCCCCATGGTTAAAAAGTAACATCCATTGTGTTTAACCAGACACAGCCGTGTTGTCCCCAACCCACCAGACTCCATTTAAATAAACATTAATTTTAACATGTAAAGAGCCAGCCTATTTTCACATCTAACTGGGTGAGTTTAGAGATTATTTCAATTAAACAAAAGTTGGTGCTTGTTGGAACAGTGTGTTGACACACCAAAATGGCTTTTGTAAGTTTTATTTTGTTTCTTTTGACTTTTAATAAAATGTGATTTGCAATGATAAAATTACTGTTCATTTAAATAGAGTCTTGCAGGTTTGACGACAGCAATTTCGGGGCTGTTTCTACTTTAACAAGAAGGAATTTACTCTTTTCCATAATGTTGTCAGACACTTAAAATAATAATCTAAGCATAGCTGTGGAAAAACAAGCAGTTTTATTGGCAAAAATTGACAGTACACAAATTCCCCAAATGGTTGGACCAATTTCAAAAATTGTTGTTCCCATCAGTCAATTACACAAAAACATGGGAAAACAAGGTCCAGGTGGAAAAATACAGAACTTACCCTTCAATCTCGCTACATAATTATATAATTTTGGTTAAAAGTACAAACTTTAATGAAAAAAATAAGTGGAATCAATCGAGGGTTTGTTTGAAGGAAATTCCAGTGTCATACTAGATTGTTATTAAGGGTGGCTGAAAGAAATCGACACAGCATAGTATCATAATATTTTTGTGTGCCAATATTGTATCAATGCATGGATGCCATGTATTGAATTCTTTATTATATGAATTATAAATATTACAAGTACAAATTAAATTTTTGGTGGCCTACTAGAATAATGAGATCTATTAGAGTTTCAGTTCACTAGATACATTTTGCTGCAATAAAAAACATCGAGTTGAGATGGACAGACTGAAAACTTTTTATCTTATTAGATAAAACAGATGTTGATAAAGTTTTCCTTTTGGGATTAAATTTTCAGTTAAAAACCGTAAAGTAAATTGCAATATATTTTATTGCAATACTCAGCATATCGCAACATTTTTAATATTGCAGTAATACTGTATCATGACATAAGTATCTTAATAATATCGTATTGTGGGGCCTCTGGTGATTCCCACCCTCACTGGATTATTTTCAGATGTTCAAATGTTAGCCATATTTTGTCAAACAAAGGAACATTCAAGTTATCTGAACTTTGAGTAAATATCTTTTAAGTCAACATTTGCCTCGATGAGGACTACAAAACTTTATGTACTAACGGCAGTAAAACTCCTGTTGAAGATGTCGATTTTAAATGTGTTTGTGTAGCATGTGCCGTTCAGTTACAATCCCCATATGGCACCTCCATATGGATAATTGTATCCCCAGAGGCTCATGAATTTAGATGGTTATACTTCAGATGCTTATCTTTGTTTCTTCTAAATGTCTTTGCAGGATCACTCAGCTAATTAGATAAGACTGTTGGTGTATTTTGTGACCTCAGATTTACGAAAACTCTGGAGACTGGAAAACTGAAAGATAGGGCACATTTCTTCAACAGACTGAATATGATTTTGAAGTAGATTTCACATGCTGTGATGCTGCTTGTGGCTACATAGAACAGATTTTATAATACTCTCAGAGGATCAGTGTGTTGTAGCTGAATGTAAAAAGTGTTTGTTTGTCCTCGGTGTCCCTGCAGGTCTGCGTGTGCTGCTGTTGTCAGGATGCTCCTGGGTGGCAGTTTCTGCTCTTTGCACCTCCAGCTGTCCTCTTCTGCGAACTCTGGACGTTCAGTGGGTGGAGGGACTTAAAGACGCCCAGATGAGGGACCTGCTGTCGCCTCCTACAGATAACAGGCCAGGTACCAACCTGCTTTTCACGCACATTGTCTTAACAGTTTGAGGCTATAGTGGCTGGTTTTATGATACTTTATTTTTGTTTAAGATTTTGTAAAGGGTATTTCTCAAGGCTTTAAAAATTCCAGTGAAAAGTAAGCATACCTTGAACTATGTGTTTAGTCATCGAGGCTGAGAATGTGTTACTGAATTACCGTTCATCTTTTATTTATATCATAAAAATGATTGCCTGATGTTATTTATATTGCTTCTACTTTATCAATTAATACTTACTATAAAAGTTTTCGTTGACAAAATTACCACTCCATGTTACTTATAGTCTCATTTTTGAAAAAGGATAAATAATTTGATTAAGCAGCTGGGCACTGTAGATTTTAGCAAAAGTTACTCAAACAGGAGTATATCATGCTTTTGTTTGGGACTATTTTCAGCCGCGGATTAATACACAGTTGGTCCTCTTTTGATTGTAGCAGGATGATGCATCTGAGATTAACTCAAACTACAGTGCCCATGTTTATTGTTATGAAGGAACATGTCAACCAGTGCAACGGTCATTTAAGTGTTTTCAATAGTTCTTGAACAACAAAAGGAGGACTATGGCACAGATGGAATAGGCCTTAGCAGACTTTGGATACACACATAATACTTAATTCATTGGTCAAAAAAATTAACTATTTATCTCCTTCTCTCCTTAAAAAACCCCCCAAAACTTTGTAGGTCAGCTGGACAACAGGAGTAAACTGCGTAACGTGGAGGACCTGCGTCTGGCAGGCTTGGACATCACGGACACGTCTCTGCGCCTCATCATACGATACATGCCCTCGCTGTCCAAGCTGGACCTCAGCTACTGCAACCACGTCACTGACCAGTCTGTCAACATCCTGACTGCTGCGGGGACGACCACCAGAGACTCGCTCACTGACATCAACCTGTCAGGTAGGAGCCTGTCTTTGTTGGCAGTAAGTGTGCCTGCATTTGACTTGCTCCCTCTAGAGGCTAAATTCAGAACCTAGTAGATGTATTGAACTCTCATGTCTGTCCACAGTAGATTATACTTCCAGTGAATTTATGCATCACTTCTGTTGATGTAAATAAAATATTTGTCTTTAGTTAAAGGATTACACCAGTGTTTTTTAATGTTAAACCACACTAACAACAAATAACATACTGCAGAGTGTTCTCCAAATTACATGCTTAGTTTTTACAGTGATTTCCCACCTTCCAGACAATGATTGTTTTTTCAGGCTGGTTAAAAATCAACTTTGAGAGACCTGAAGCTGTGACTGATGTAAATGCAGCACAGAGAACATTTGTCACTGTTTTTTAAAGTTGCGTCAATGTCAAATGGTAAAGAATTTGCCAGCAGAAAATTATTTAAAACTCCTGAAACCAAAGTTTGTATGGAAGGTACTTAATTAAATAAATCTAAACGCCTATGTTTTGATGTGGGAAAGTGTCCCAGCTTATTTGGTGTGCTCAGTAAAACTGATGGAGTGTAAAACATCTAGCCCGTAATAAATCTGTCTTTCATGAGGGTTTTAAAGGAACACCAAACCTCCCAAATGATCATTTGTACATCTGTTACTCACCTCGTGTTAACGTTGAATTCATATTTTTATTGCGTGCCTCTGTTGAATGAGGAATCCAAGAACAGTAAAACTTCTCGATGAACTGATGAACAGCAAAACTTTATCAAAAAACATCTGTTGACAAACTCAAACACAACTTGTGCAGTATAATCCAAGTCTTATTTATCCAGTCGTATGCTCAGTGCTTTCCAACAGACAGTCCTTTTCAACAGGGAACTGAACAGAGAGCGAAACTTAAATCTTTGCACTCTCCATTGACAAAAACTGTAATTTTACGTTGCTAAACACGGCATCTGCTGGGCTACCACTATCTCGATCAGGTAGTTAGTTTGGGTTACTGTGTAACACAAACAAACTACCAATAGAGGCAGCCATAGACCAGAGTTGTGTGAGAGTGTAGTTTTGCTGTTTTTAAATGTGGACCCCAATGACTTCAATTCATCAAGACTTTTTCCAGTTTTTGGGTCCTTCAATTACCAGAGGCAATGTAACACGAGGTGAGTAACTGATATACAAGTGGTCATGTAGGAGGGTGAAGTATTCCTTTAATGTTCACTTTATGTTGAAACCATTTTAAAGAGGTTATCTGTGGTGCTACTTCTTGTTCAGAGGCATGAAATTATATACAGATTGTAAAATCAATTTTTTAAAGAATTGAATGCCTTTTTTTTTTTTTTTTTTTGCAAAGTGCATAAATGCTAAAAATAATCAGATCTTATTCTTGTTGTCTCTCTGAATACCATTAAATGTAAAAAGCAGTGCATCAAAGGGCTACTATGGAAACAGCTAAAAGCCAAAATGCATTCTGGCTCTCTGTCTCCACATTTATCCTGAAACACTGCTCACAAAAATGAGGCCTTTGGATTCCATGTCCAAGAATATCCTAAAGGCTTTATTAATCCATGTGTGTCACAGCTTATGTCAGTACAGGTGACCTGTTACGCATCATTTGTTCTTTTTTCTCCTAACCCCGTTTCTCTGTGCAGTCTGTAACAGGGTCACAGACCAGTCGCTGACCTATTTCAAGCGCTGCGGGAGCATATGTCACATCGACCTGCGATACTGCAAACAGGTGACCAAGGAAGGATGCGACCAGTTCATCGCAGAAATGTCCGTGAGTGTGCAGTTTGAACTGATAGAGGAGAAACTGCTGCAGAAGATCAGTTAGGAACAGACTGTGTGACACTCACACATGGTAAAACTACTGTCCACATGGAGGCAGCAGACGACTGCGTGCTCGTGGAGAACGTCGCTGTGTTTCATGAACACCAGCAGACGCCTGAACAGACACGAGGACGCCTCTGTCTCTGATGTAAAGGGAAGCTGTGCTGCTAAGCAAGAATGTAAAAAATGGAAATCTTGTCCTGTGAAGGCAATATTGCAAAAATGTTTCTGTTGTTGTTTGCACCAGTTTATAAGTTATTTATTTCTTTATATTGATTGTTTATGTATTGTACCATGATCTATCTTTTGGTGTTTATAGAATATTTTTTGTTCCAATGCAAAGTTTATCGCATTATAGAGTAATATTTTTGTATCAGAAAGTGTTTCATACATTTATGTGCAGTATTGATTGCACCCCTGTACAGTATCATACCATTGGAATTGATAATCAATCGGCATTACTTTTACGCTCTTTATTGTCGAGAGGCAAAGGTCTAAAGATTTGTTGCCAAACCGTAGGATGGTAGCTTGTGTTTGTGTGGGTGTTTTTTATATTTTATTATAAACGTCAGCTCCCTGTGTCTGATCGGACAAAGGTACTGTACATTTTGTTCTCCATATAACGATACCATTTGCACTGATACAGTAAATATGAATACATGAATGTATTCACACATACACTACACAGTGTACAAAGCATATTTTTCCAACACTAAAATGTTCCGCTAATTCTACTAACAGCTTCTAGGGTTATATTAAGACATAGCTGCATACGAAACGTCTCTGCCAGTCTCCATCACTCTTTAGTATTATTGGTGCTTTGTGAAAGGAAGCGTTTTAGCTCTGCATGCGGCAAAGAAACATGTTTACACCACAGTCAATAGATTTAGTAACTGTGAAACAATATAACCATGTGTTTACTCCTTACATTAGCTGAACTCCATATGATTAAAAAAATGACTCAGTGCTGAATCATGCAAGAAATAAAAGAACCAACAGAGTCCAGGTAAAGATTTTAAATTTGCACCAATCTTTCAGATGAGTTTTCTCCCATTTGATGGATGTGACATGTGTCACTCAGGTTTAACAGGCCAAGAGGCTAAAAGAAATGTATGCTGTATATTGCAAAATTCTCATTAACCCAGACATTTGGTTACAGCGCAGTGGGCAGTGTAGTGCTCTGTTTCCAAGGGCAGAGATGAATATGTCTTTTTCAAGATATAAAACCCATATCAGTAAACCAATCCAATAAATCTGTCAATCTCCAGATGTCGGCTTCTGACCACATGGTCGAGAAACGCAATTATAAGATAGTGTTGTAAGACAGTGTTTTTCAAATGTGGTTTTTGCCATGTGGTTTAGCCTCTGCCATTTGAAGAAGCTGCAAAAAACATCTTGAAAGATCTGTGCAAATATAAAATTAAAAATGGATTTTGTTTGTTCTTTTCCGAGCAAGAGATTCCACTGCAGTAGACATTCATTAACACTGGTTGTTTTCTTTAAAAATCATTTAATTGTTTTTATTATTTTTTTTAGTTAAACGTCTAACGACAAAGTACTTTGCAACCTGTGGCATCAGTCAGTAGCATTTTCATGTAAGTGTTGTTGTTAGACATTTATTCATCATAATATTTAAAGTTATATAAAAAATTTTGCTATTGGAACTTGTCTAATAAATGTCAGACTCGACAGTTTAATAATTTGATAGGTTTGCATTTCTTTTTGGAAACTAAACTTTTTTAAAGATAAAGTCTTTGTGAAACTTTTGAATAGCACTTGGTACAGTTCAGTGGATGGGTTTACGTTTACTTTTATTTACTTTTGTTTTTTTATTAAACCACCATGTCTCCATAAAATGTTTTAGTACATTACTGTAAATGTTCAATCTGTACATACTGTACATGTAAAGCCTCTAGGAAAAGTTAAGTCAACCTTTGAGATATTAAATTCATTTTAAATACTGAGCTGTGTATGTGCGTTTGGTCCGTTAGATTTTTTAAGCATTTTGAATAATTAGAAACATGATTATATGTTGATACTGTAATCTTGCTGTTATTAGATTTGTATTATTATTTAGGACTGAAAATTAAGTGTATGCCAACCTTTTAAGGTGGCTGTAGATGAACAACATTATGCTTTAAGTTCACCCCAAAATATATATATATATATATATATATATATTTCTCCTCTTACCTGTAGTGCTATATACAGTGCATTCAGAAAATACTCAGACCCCCTTCACTTCTGTCACTTTGTTATGTTGCAGCCTGACGCTACATCATTCAAAAACATTTTCATATTAATCTACACACACTAGCCCATAATGACAAAGTGGAAATAGAATTTTAGAATTTTTTACAAATTTATTAAAAAGGGAAAAACTGAAATATCACATTGGCATAAGTATTCAGACCCTTTGCAACAACACCTGAAATTCCACTCAGGTGCCTCTCATTCCCCTTGATCATTGCTGAGATGTTTCTACACCTTGATTGGAGTCCACCTGTGGCAAATCAAACTGATTGGACATGATTTGGAAAGGCACACGCCTCTCTATATAAAGGCCTCACAGGTGACAATGCATATCAGAGCAAAAACCAAGCCATGAGGTCAAAGGAACTGCCTGCAGAGCTCAGAGACAGGATTGTTGCAGGGCACAAATCTGGGGAAGGCGACAAGAAAATTTCTGCTGAGAGCACAGTGGTCCGAAACTGAGCAATCGAGGGAGAAGGGCTTTAGTGAGAGAGGTGACCAAGAACCTGATGGCCACTCTGACTGAGCTCCAGAGATCCTGTGTGGAGATGGGACAAAGTTCCAGAAGGACAACCATCACTGCAGTGCAAAACACATGAAAGCCCGCTTGGAGTTTGCAAAGAAGCATCTGAAGAACACTCAGACTGTGAGAAACAAGATTCTCTGGTCTGATGAAACCAAAACTGAACTGTTTGGGAGGAAACCAGGCACAGCTCATCGCCTGCCCAATATCATCTCAACAGTGAAACATGGTGGTGGCAGCATCAACAGCATCACAGCATCAAGTCTGTGAATGTTCTGGAGTGGCCCAGACAAAGCCCTGACTTGAACCCTATCGAACATCTCTGGAGAGACCTGAACATGGCTGTCCACCGATGGTCCCCATCCAACCTGACTGGGCTTAAAAGGATTTGCAAAGAAGAATGGCAGAAAATCCCCCATTGAAGGTGTGCAAAGCTTGTTGCGTCATACCTAAAAAAAGGCTAGAGATTGTAATTGCCGCCAAAGGTGCTTCAACAAGTACTGAGTAAAGGGTCAGAATACTTATGCCAATGTGACATTTCAGTGTTTCCTTTTTCATAAATTTGCAAACCTCACTTTGTCATTATGGGGTACTGTGTGTAGATTAATGTGGAAAAAAATAATAATTTAAATGATTGTAGCATCAGGCTGCAACATCACAATTTGACCAAAGTGAAGGGGGTCTGAATATTTTCTGAATGCATTGTATCAGTCTAGATTGTTTTGGTGTGAGTTGCAAAGTGTTGGAGATATCAGCCGTAGAGATGTCTGCCGTCTCTAAAATACAATGGAACTAGATGGCACTCAGCTTGTGGTGTTCAAAGTGCCAAAAAAATTACATTTGAAAAACTCAACAGCAATGTCTCTTTCCAGAAATCATGACCTGGTTACTCAAGATAATCCACAGACTGAACCACAACCACCAGCCGTACCACTGTGCAGAAGGAAGAGTGCATCTACTCATAGATGAGAGGCTCGTTCTAATGACAGCGCGAGATGTGAACATCAATGGCTTCCTCCTTGGCTGAGCTGTAACATTAGCTAGCTCAGTGGTGCTAGGTGAGCTAATAGTAGATGTAAGCTTCCTTCTGCGTGGTGACACAGTTGGAGAGTGTAGTTTGGTAGAAAGAAAATAGTTCCCATATGAAACTGCTCATAACAAGGTCTGTAGATTATCTTGAGTAACTGGGCCATGATTCTGTAAAGAGACATTACTGTTGAGTTTTTCAAATGTATTTTTTTGGCGCTTTGAGCACCACAAGCCGAGTGCCATCTAGTTGCATTATATTCGAGAGAGGGCAGACATCTTTACGGCTGATATCTCCAACACTCGGCAACTCACACTAAAACAATCTAGACTGATAAATAGCACCACAGGTAAGAGGAAAAATATGGACTTTTGATTTTGGGGTGAACTGTCCCTTTAATGAGCGATTACAAAATGAAGAGCAGGGTTTTACGTCTCTGGTTTGTAGTACTGCATTTTATTGAATCTAATAAATTATCTTCTCTTGTTTACCAAAATAAAAAGGTTCAACATTCCATAATATAAAGATCCAGGATTATGAGTGCTCATGATGACCTCCTACTCTGATAATACTGTAGCTGCCCATGAATGACATCTTTGAGAAACAGCAGCATCAACAAACAGACTTACAGAGTTACAGCGTTGGTTACAGTGCATGGTGTCAGTGTCGGTTTTGGATCCGAAGCAGATGATGACAAAGAGCGCTAGAAAGCGAGAACATGACTGACGCAACTTTAATGGTGAGAGTGACACGATCAGAGGGCTGAGGAACTCTTCTGACCAAAACCAGCAGAGATACATTCTGAAAAACAGTATATTTTATTTTATTAGCTATAACTTTAAATCATGTCGTCTCCCAAGTAAATGGAAAAATATACATTTAATGACTTATCAGTAAACAACAATATAAGCTATGCGATTCACATAACAGCAAGTCAGCTTCTTCTTTTTTTTTTTTAAACATACCACAGGCATACTGTACACACAGATTAGTGACATCTGAATTAACTGCATCTCATGACAAGAAAAAAAAAGTGTTTCTTTGCATAACAGGTTAAAGTAAACCGGGCTTCCTCTACGTCTCACTGTGTGATGGATATTTGGAAGGACGCCTTGACAACATGACAACAGGTATGTTGATGTTACACTCAGAAAAGAGGAAGTAGCACCTGTCACCTAAGATTCGACACATTAACGGACAACACAATCAAAGAAAGACACTTGGTAGACTTGGAAACTGAATGGTATTGCTTGGTGGCAGTTTTTAAAAGGGTATGTTTGTTATTTTTTTTCAACCTGGACCTTTTTTCCCCATGTTTTTGTGTTTAAGTGACTGAAGGAAACAGCAGTTTTTTAAATTGTTACAGTACTGAGCAAAAGTGCTGCAGACGAAGGCAGAAAAACAGGCTGCAATGTAACCCTTCGGGGCATTAGTGCACTGTCAATCCACTTGAAGTGCTTGTGTTTGCCAGTAACAGGCTCAGATTATTATTTTAAGCATTTAAAACTTAAAGAAAGTATCTCCACAGAGACAGACCTTTTTAATTAAGTGTAACATCTTTTTTGCTGAGCCAGAAACAGCCCCGAAAAAACTATTAACAAAACCACCAGACTCCATTTAAGTAAACAGTAATTTTATCATTGTAAAACCCCACTTTATACAAAGTCGACAGAAAGCAATAAAACTCACAAAAATTAACTTAGTTCATCTTTCTGCTGTTCCAACAATCACCAACTCTGGTTTACTTTAAATAAACTCTTACTTCACTCAGTCAGATGGGGAAAATGTGCTGGCTCCATACACGCTAAAATCACTGTCTATTTGAATGGAGTCTGGTGGAATTGGCGATGGTGATTTTGGGGCTGTTTCTGGTTAAACAAAGAAGATTTTACTCTTTAACACAACGTCTATCTCTGTAGGGTCCTTTCCATAATACTGTCAGACACTTTGAATAATAATCTGAGCCCGTCAGCGGCAAAAACAAGCACTTTTAGTGGACATATGCCGCAAACATGCCCTGAGTGATTGCTGCGGCTCTCCCACTCAATACTGGACCAATTTAAAGAACTGTTGTTTCCATTTGTCATTTAGACACAAAAACATGGGAAATAGAATCTAGGTTGAAAAATATCGAACTTATCCTCTAAAATTAAAGAGGGGTGAGTCTTCAAAATGTAGATAAAAATAGTACAAAAAATCTTCACTCAAGGTCCACTTATGAGCTTTTTCTTATCTTGTGGTCTTCCTAATGAAGTCTGTGAACTTTGAAAGCCCAGGAAAAAGCTAGCAAGGGGGCCTTGAGTTCAGATTTCAATAAATAAATTGGTGTAACAGGAATGTAGTGCAGCACGTGGTGTGACCAAGCAGCGTTTTTTACTATTTGTGTCTTCGGCAGAAATCACATCTGTACATTTAAAGTAATAATCTCGAAGATTTTCTTTTAAATAAATGCTTTGTTAAGTCACTGAATGAGGTAACACAATGGTGACTGAGCCTATGACTCACTGATAAAAGTATTGCAATATTTATATATTTGCAGTATCACAAACTGGGTGTTAAGGGAGACATTTGCAGAATAAATGCTGTATTACGTCACTGCTAATGTAAATTGAACATTTCCTACAGCTGCAGCTTCACATTAAAAACCTTTAACTGGCAAAATACAAGTTGACTTTTATTATGAAGGGGTCACAGGAAATGCAAGATGTTTTTCAGTGAGATTAATACTGACTGCTAAGGAAGCTGAGCTGTTAGATGATGAGCTGCAGGTGACTGCACACCTCCAACTTAGCAAGGTAAACAACTCCTTTTACTGTGCCCTGCTATCCGCAGACTAATGCTGTGTGCGACGTATTGAGTGTTCTTCAAAATAAGACCACATAGGTTGTTTGCACAAGCAGCATTTATGACCCATATCTAAGTGTATTGTTAGGCGGTGACTTCTTGTGGTAGTAGTATTTATAACAGGGGCAAAGAAGGAAGACATATGACTTAAAATAAATAGCAGCAGAGTCCACCGGGTGTGTTAGGAAGGTGTGGTCAAACAAACACAGGACTGTCATCTAGAATACCGGTGTTCATGTCCCACATGAGACCAAAAGTTAACAATGTATGTCACATGACATATGTGACATCTGTCACTTGAGATATTTCACATTACACTGAATATCTATAAAGAGATATCTGCATACGAATGCACAATCTGTGGGCAACGAGACAAGATTTTAGTATCGGATGTGTTCGGGTTTCTCATTGTAGTCTGAGTAGCATTGAACAATCACGCTTGAGCAGCAGGTAAACAGTCCAAGTGGAGAGGCAGAAAGCATCGGCTGAAAGCCATGTTGGAACCCATTGATTATCGTCTGACAATGACGTAGCTATATAGGCTTTTTTACTTATTCATTTGCATTTATAGGCAGATAACTGTATCGAGATTAGACAAAATGGCCGGCGCACAGAAGAAGTCGTCTTGGCCCTGACAGGCGCTTGCTACACTGGATCTTCCGAAATATTGGCCATTGCCCCAAGGGGATTCTCGTTGTCAGACCGATAGTCGAAGGGTTCTGAGATGGCATTATATTATTAACAAACTTACTATGAAACTTATACCAAACCAAGATCTTTTTGCCAAACCTAACCGAGGAGTTTTGGTGCAACTGGGACCATTTCACAACCTTAAACATGTGTTTAAAACTACAACTGTTAATGGTCATATACAAGCTATTCCATTGTCTGGTAGAGGCGCTACTTTAGAAAACACTCCTGTCGGTCATATTAGACATACAATGTGGTCGTATGGGTCGGAGGACTCAGATCAGATCGCAGTTGCTCACAGAATGATGAAAAGAGCCCAGTTATTACCTGACTTCTTTATCAAAATAACAATAGTTTGTCTTGCTGCCCCCAAAACTCTGCAACCTGCAGTATTAAGTACATATGTGCCAAATCAACCAGGACTGAAATCTTCGAGATTGCCACTTTAATTTTAGATGCGGAAACAATCACATCCTTCACTCAGCCAAGTGTTCAAATGTTTACTTCTATACACTTTATTTCCTAAAATTCATAAAAGAAAAAAAAGAGTAAACTATCACACCAAGCTTGCTGGTTATGAGATTCATATACGGTGAAATCTTAACCAAATATCGTTTAAAAGGCATGACGTTTGGCACCATGTGTGAGATGACCCGGTGCGTGTGGTGTTCGGATTAACAAATAGACATTTAATAAAAACACATGTAAGTCTCTTTTTTCTGATATTGCACATCCTAAAGGAACACTGAGGGAGATAACACGGCGTCATGTGGCATGACTGTGTAAACCATATTGACTCTAACCCTGGGATCTTATATTTTCCCTGCTTCTCCTCGCCACACAGAACAACCCAATCTGCTTCAAGTATCCACGGGACCACTTCCTCTCCCCCCTCCGCCTCTCCTGTGAGTAAAATCTAAACAGAGAATAGAGAGTAGAAAGTGATGGCAGGGGTTTCTGCTGTGTGTTTAACAGACCAAAGAGAGAAAGAGTGAGTGTCCCAGTGCAGCTGTTGACGGTCCACCAGGGAGGAGAAGTAGGGCTGGAACATGAGTTAGTAAGGGGGGGAAAACAAACCGTGGTAGGCCAGAGGCAACAGTCTGGTTTCAAGAACCGGGAGGTTGCTGGCGCCTGCTGCAGCATTAGGCCCTGCGAGACGTCATGCACAGCAGTTCATCCTCAGTGATAAATTCAGGGCTCGGGCCACGTGCACGCCTGGGGGCCGCTCTGATGCACACACAGAGTTTTAAGACTTGAAGACGTGCACGGCCCGCACTACGTACTGCCTGCAGATGGGGCACTCGCTCATTCTCTTCCCACATTTGGTGCAGGTTACCATGTGACCACATTCCAGCAGCACGCAGTCGATGATGGCGTCCATGCAGATGCGACACAAGTTTTCATCAGCCGCCAGCTGAGCTCTGACACCATCTGTGGATGGGAAAAAAAGTTTTTTGTCAGTCGCGATCGTTCTCTGCAGGCTCATTAAACGGTGTGAAGTTTAGTGATGTTGTGCAGATGCTGTACAGCTGCTGCTGTCTGAGAATCAACATAACCACATGATTCACAACTGTCTGGTCATTAGCAGAAGTTCCTCTCCCCTATTTCCCTAAACTCCAGTTGGTTTGTAGCTGGTATTTAGTATCACAGTCTGGTAATGACATGTTTCATCCCAACAGTGGCACACTCAAGAGAGTTTTCATGGGGGATGGCCAGATGGAGCTGAAAATCCTGGGGTGGCACACCAAAACCAAAAGTCATCACTGAATTTCAGCAATTTGGTTATACTGTTAATGTGTACTGGCTAGTTGAAAACTGTCAATATGGAAAGTTGGCATACTGATATACTTTGGCCAGCAATTGTATCAGGGGTCCAAAACTGCTTTTGCTTTGTTCACAACTTGGACATGTGAAGTGTCACTTTAAAATGACCTAAAACACTGTAGATAATTTCAACTGGTTGTTACAGCTGTATGTGTTCTGTTCTGCTGTCCCTTTTCCCTCCCTCGTAGACCTGCCCAGGTGTGCTGCATTAGTTAACGAGGTGCAGTGCACCTGGCATGGAGGAGCTCCCGTGGCAGCAGCAGAGGAGAGAGGCCTCTGGTGTGGGGACTGCTGGTCCTGCTGCCTCTCAGCCGGGGATGTTTTTTTGTCTTGTTTGCTTGTAATAAATCCCACAGATTTGAGTGTTTTAAAGGTGTTCATGTGGTTATTTTGGGTCATTGTTGGGAGTTTTGTTCGTCCTATAGGGCCGCTTAAGGGTGGGGCGTAACAAAGGCTACAACCATGAGGTGCATCCCAGAAGAGCCACCATTTGTTATACCCCTATGGGGTGAACAAAACCCCAGCACTGACCCAAAATAACCACATAAACACCTTTAAAACACTCAAATCCATGGGATTTATTAGAATGGAAACAAGCAAACAAGACAAAAAAGAGAGGGCAGCAGTCCACACACCAGAGGCCTCTCTCCTCTGCTGCTGGCACAGGAGCATTTCACCACCTCCTTCATGCCTGGTGTGCTGTACCTCGTTAACTAATGCAGCACACCTGGGCAGATCTACGAGGGAGGGAAAAGGGACATCAGCACAGAACACATACAGCCGTAACACTGGTGAAGTTGCAGTAACACCATTAAGGTAGTTACTGTATCTGACCAAATGTCTTTTCTTCTGTTCCTGAGATATGACATTGAGTAATGGCCAGAAAAATGTTTTTGCAGAACAATATGTCACAATGAGGGTGACCTTTGACCTTTTGGATATAAAATGTCATCACTCCATCATTTTATCCCATTACACATTTGTATGAAATTTAGTCATAATTAGCATATGAATTCTTAAGTTATGTCTGCAAACATGTTTTGTGAGGTCATGGTGACTTTGGCCTTTGACCTTCAAACACCAAAATCTAATCAATTAATCAGTGCTGAGTCCAAGTGAACGTTTGTGCCAAATTTGAGGAAACTCCTTTAAGGCTTTCTTGCGATATTGCATTCACAAGAATGAGACGGATGCAAGGTCACAGTGATCTTGACCTTGAACCACCAAAATCTAATTAATTCATTTAGTCCCAGTGGATGTTTGAGCCAAATTTGGGGAAATCCCTTAGGGCATTCTTGAGATATCGTATTTACAAGAATGAGACGTATGCAAGGGCCCATTGACCTTTGACCAATAAAATCCAATCAATTCACTGAATCTAAAGGAATGTTTGTGCCAAATTTGAAGAAATTCCCTAAACACTCTGGGTTGTTTGTATTTCTTAACTACAACCATCTTGGGTGGTGCTAAAGCCAGGATGCAGCATTGGTGCTCTTGCAAAATAGCATCAGGAGGAAACTTTGTGGAAGATTAAAATGGCTAATGACTGCAAAAGAAAATACCTTGTAAAACATTAATTTATGTTTTAGTGTGCAGGTTGCTAGCTTAGAAGTTGTTGTTGTTGTTTCACACACAGCTCTTATACAAAGTGGGGAGATGGGTCTGGGTATGTGAGACTTGCTTCACATAGTGGCAGGGACTTTGAAAATGTCTACATCCTGTGAGCTGGACTAGGTGCTACCTTACACACCAAAGAAACCCCCCCCCCACAAAAGCAAATGATGTCAGTGCACTGCTTTACAGGAGTTAAATGTCTGATAGCTGACTGAAAGCTCACTGGCCTATATCTGGCTCCTGCTGCTCACATCTTGTGTGACGGGGAAAAAGCCAATCAAGCCGCAGCCTGTCTGCTGTCCCTACACGTCTGACTATTAAGTGGGCTAATATGATCCTCAAGCCCTTTATGTCAACAAGAGAGCCTCTAGGAAGCTCAACAATGTAATTACACCTGATGGAGACATGCTGCTACTAAAGTAACATGATGGCTCATCAAGAGGTAAAAGCTCTTAGAGAGTGCATTAACGACAGGATGAGAGGCTGTCCTTCAGAATGAAATGAGATGATGCACTCTGGAGAAGAAACACGAGTGACAGAACGTGGAGACACTGAATCAGACGGGGCATAATGACTCCAGTGACCATAATGTGATAATATGGAGGATGACACAAAGGATCAAGTGGGCAGAAAAGTGGCAGCATGCCTTTACTGTTATCAGACAATCGATGTGATGTACAATGTGGTCATGGAGAAGATGAAAAAGGTGCTGTGAAGTGGCTTTTTATAAAAACATCTTACCTCCAACTCCACTGTTGCAGAGAGGTGGAGGATATGCAACCACTTTATAGATAAACATGAGTAGTAATAAAGAAAATATATTAGTTCAGGAAACACTCAAGTTACCTTTTAATGTAAAACAATCGGTTTTCAACACTGAAATCACATCACCTGAGGGAGCTAAGTGCATGTAGATTTAATATGTTAATATTAGTGTTCACATTGAAACCTGGGAAATATGATTTAAAAAAAACAATAGTTACCTGCAGTTATGCTCACATTTTCCACTAAAAGAAAAGGAGAACAGGTTTATTTTAAACATACAGAACACTGAAGGTCAAAATGTGAAATTTAGATGCAAAAAGATAAAGCAGAATTCGTACTGGATTTTCTGTTCTGCTCATTTTCTCTGTAGAGTCGATGCACTCGCTCCAGCAGCTCCCACTTCTCGCAGCAGCCGGAGTAATTGACAAAGTTCCTGGCGAGAATCTCTTTCAGCTGGCGCACGGAGAGATTTTCTATCGCCTCTTCATTGTCCAGATCAGACAGCGAGGCCCTGATCCTCCTCTGTGTTGCCGGACTGACCTACAATTCACACGGGGAAGCAGAGCTGCGGTCAGTAACACAGTCTGCATTCCCTGAAAGCCTTGTCAGTCCACAATTATCTTTGTTCCTCTACTATAAATACTGTTTAGCATCTATAGTGAATGTGCCAAAAAAATAAGCAAGTGTTGTACCTCCATGAAATTTTCAGTGGGCTCCAGGTTCAAGAGAGACGCTGTTGGAGTATCTTCCTGCTCCTGTTTGAGTAGAAAACAACACACTGAAGTTAATTTAAACTAGTTTAAAGGATCTCTATAAGACATTCAAAGCATTAAAGGAGCAGTGTGTAGGGTTTAGTGGCATCTAGTGGTGAGGACAGCAGATTGCAACCAGCTGAAACTTCTATGTGCCAAGTGTGAACTCCCAGTTAGGATTCCTTCAGTGTTCATTGCTCAGGAGGTTTTCTGAGCTGAACTCTAGTGATTAAAACCAGTAAAAACACTGAATAAATCAGTTTCATGTCAAGAAAGTCAGTGATTTTCCAACCTTGCTCATTGCAGAGAGGCTGCTAACTATGGTGGCTGCATGTTTCTGTACATGAGCCCCTACACTGGGCTTATAATGAGACAGCGTGATCACGGTCACCCCCCTCTCAGGTTAACAATGTTAGCCCTGTTAGCACTGTTGCAGTTGTTGGCACCGGTCACACTGTTAGCACCATTAGGTGTGTAGGGACCTCTAAAATGCTGGTGAATGAAAGGGAACAATGTAAAGGGGAGAGCAGTGTGTGGATGTTCAGAAAAATACTCAAGTTAAACATCGAGGTGGACCATATTTGCAGACGAAAACACTTCTTTGTGTCGGCGCAAGTATTATTTTGCAGTTAAAATTCATGCATGTTGCAGTTTTGTACTTCGGTTTCGCTCCAGTTTAAAGTGACAGTGCAGTCAGGCTACACACGTTTGTTGTTTTCCTGAACTCTGAAACAAAGTGTTAAAGTGTGTTTTGAGGTACAGACGTGGACATTTCTGCTACGACCGTCATTAGTGGCAATTAGTAGTAAAAGCCAGGCGCCATTTTCACCATGAACAGAGGAGAAAGGAGCAGCTGACGTCACCCCTGCTACCGCTAATTAGCTCTACCTGTGAGGAGGCTTTACTTGAAAAAGGTTTTTGCATTTTCCCTGTTAGAAAAAAACACAAGAGGGAGGTTTCTATTTATTTCCTGTAAGCTTATGGTTGTAACTAGCCTAAATATTTTGAGTGGTTTATATGTTAAAGGGTCAATATAAGGTGACTGAGTTGGCTGTTACTTTAAACTTCTATTTTGCTAACGAGCTGGTATTGATATTTGTTTTGTCTCTGTGAAGGGAAAGAAAATTCATCTGTTTTGATTTTAAAGAAAAACTGTATGAGTAAATACCGTAAAGAAAGTCGATCAGAAAATAATTTACAACAAAATACGCAAATAAATTTCACTGTGTTGTCCTGAATAGTTTTCTTATCACAAGGTACACATACTAAGGTTTAAATACTTGTCTGGAGAATACAGGTACAGCTCATAGTGTATGAGACTAGTAATCCCACAGTGGAGGCACCGCATTATTATCCAATAGTTATTCACCGTAGATTGCTACTTCACATATCCTGTGGTTATCATCCGTTCTATCTTGTTTACTGTTTCTCTTAAGTCCGATTCACATTTAATTCAGTCAACTGGAAATTTAGCCTCAACATGAACTGCGAAGAACTCAGGATCCTGTTTATTGAGGATTGAAATAGTAGCCCATCCTAACATTTAGCGTATTTGGCAACAGAGGGTTACACGTGCTACCCAGCAGCTCAGTCACCTCCATGTTGAAAGCCGTGTGCAGACAACCTCTGAATCATAGATACGCTCTGAACATGAAATAGGCCAATCACTGAGTTTAATGCTTCAATAAGAATTTAAAGGAGCTCAATTAAAACAAAATGCTTTTATGATTTATATCAAATCCCTCCACTTCAAATGTGCTGTTTGAACAAAATGAAAGCAGCACAAGAGTCAGAGCTGAATGAAGTGTAAAAATATGACACTGAACTGTGTTATTTAAATGGATGTGAATTATATGACTATCAATGCCATGGTGAAAAATACTTCACAGCTCGCTGCGTTCTAATTCTGTAAATTGGAACGGTTCAGATATCTCATGAAAGAACAGAAATGTTTAAATAGTGGCTCGGCTTCTCTTTACTCAGCGGTTCATTATTCTCTTTGAAGGTGGAGGTCGGGAATCTGCCGGATGATAGGAGAGCAAATGGAGCTGCAGAAAAGTGCAGACACTGTTTGGTGTGAGTGCGCAGCTCTGTTTTATCTCAGCCATTTATGTGCTTTGAAGAGAAGATATCGTCTCTTTATTCTTTTATCTGCCTGACAAAAGAGAGCATGTGAAGGGCTGAAATAAGCTATAACTGTGTGATATCACGCTGGAGTGCGGTCGCTGTTTCTGCATGGTTAAAAAAACAGGAAAAACCTCTGCCTCCCTGGGCTTTGGCACATTCCAGCAGCAGGCCAATCATCTTCCTCCAACGAAGATGTGTTAATAATGTATCCGTCAGCGTCTTGGTGAGAGATGCCTGCCCTCAACATCATGCTTTTGCACAGGCTAGACTCCTCAGAGACAAAAACACGAGCAGCAGCCCCGACGCAAGCCAAGTGCCAAACCTCTCCGGAGCACAAAGTTTCTTTGACTTGATGTTAGATCTCATTCAACCGTTTCAAACATGTGAAAGTACTAGAAAGCTCCCAGAGAGCGCATACTTCTGTCGAGGCTGCACAAGCTGCTAAATTTGTCATTTTAAGAATAGAAAATGTTGAGAAATCTTACGTCTGCATCAAAATACACACGGTGAGACAAGATTGGGTTAGATGTAGGGGAGAGCGGGGTCAGTTGGGACACTTTTGTATTGACACAAAATAACCCTCTACTACTCACAGACTACTTTAACAGAAGTGACAATAATTTGATCCCTGGATAGATACAAGTGTCTGCTATTAATTTCTCAAGTTTTTTTTTTTTTTTAAAAAAAGGTACAATTGTGTTTAATGTACCAGGATTGCATTTTTCCAAATACTCCCTCCCTGGGATGGTCACATTAGTGGGTAGGGCTGGGTGGGACACTTAAGACAGTCTCCACATTGAGGTTGAAAGCAAAGAGGGTGTTGCTGTGTATGAGTATGTTAAATAGCACAGGCATAGTTGCTTTCTGTCATGCTAAAAGGCATTGTCACAATTGTCTCCCTGTCCCAAATGACCCCGCTCTCCCCTACTAAATTTCCTTCCTTTCATTGCAACAGTTAATGAGGAAACCAAACCAAATATCACTGAAGTCTGTTGCCATATTTGTGAGAAAAAAATGGCACCAAAACTCGGTATATTTAGCATTAATAATTTACATAGTGGTATAAATGTTCTACATATTTAAAGTCTTTGTAAATGACACAACACTGATAAAAAGTTAAATCAACCTGCTGATTTTTGCATTAAGATGTTTCCTACAGGCCGTCACAGTGCCGTAGTGCTAACTATTACTTCAAGTAGCGAACTGGCAATTGATCTGAAATGTGGAGTTAGGTGAATCTTGCAAACATGTTTATTTCTGTTGTCATTTTCAGCCATAACTGTAAGACGCACAGTTAAATACAGTGATGCCACCTATCTGACGTTCCTGTTGTGCTTGTATTATATACCGTGTTGCTTTAGTTACCATCTTTGACCAATCAAATCTACTGGAATGGAAGCGATTCAACGAACAACTGTGGACAGAGGCCGCAGCAAAACATATTTTAGCCACCTAAAAAGACCTACCTAAAAAAAATCAATGTCAGTTTAAGTGTAAACTATATCACTGCTTTATCTCACACACTCCCGCACCTGTGACCACATCACCCCCATCTTTCATAATCTCCACTGGCTCCCCATCCCCCAGCATATTCACTTCAAACTCCTCATCATCACTTACAAAGCTCTCCACAACCTGGCTCCCCCCTACCTGTCTGAGCTCCTCCACCAGCACTCTTAGGTCTGCTGATGCCAACCTCCCTTTTTTTGATTAATGTTGTTGCTCTCTGTAAAGCGTCTTTGAGTATCCTGAAAAGCGCTATATAAATCCAATGTATTATTATCATTATTATTATTACATACTAACTGACTGAGGCAGCAGAAGACCAGCAACTCCAGCCTTTTGTGAAGTAAAATGTTTTTGTCAGTGGAGTCTGGTGGCTTGAAGGCTCCTCTGACGGCCAAGTGAAGCGGTGAAAATCTTTTATATTATCTTTGATTATAATATGATATTGATTTCTTTTAGGTCGGCCTTTATTCAGGCGGCTAAAAACCAACTCACTGAGGCAGTGTTTGCTCAGGGCCGTCTTATTTCATGTATGTGACGTAGCGGTTTCTACCGCTTTGTTATTGTGCACAAACATCATGATTCAGTCTCTACACTGCAGAAATGACAGATCAATGGAGTCTTATCTTATTTCAGGATGATTAAGGATGACAAACTTGTCAATCCCAATTTGCATTAGGATTAAACCTGTTTCAAGGTAACTGATTGAAATTCGTCCCGGTTTGATGTTCAATCTATTTTTCCGCTGGAGCTGATGAGAAAGAAATCAAGAAAACTGATTGTACTGTCGCCACACCAAAATCTATTTCAGAGGAAACTAGAAGGCACTGGTTATTTCAGAAGCTATCTGCAACAGAAATAACATTGCATGTTGTTGAATTAGTTAAACATAGTCTTCGCTGCACAAAAGATAAGTGGGATAATCTTATATCTTAATGCGTTTGTGAAGGTGTTTTTTCCCAGTGTATATCTACACATTTACCTCAAAACACATAAACCACTAGAATCTGAACGCCATAGACTAAGAGGAGGAAACAGAGATAATCTATGGGGGGATGTGCTGTAGTGTTTCTGTTGTTTGGCTGCAGCTGTGACGCTGTGGGGAGTTCTCAACCTGCGCGCCTGTTACATAACAGACTCAGCCTATGTAATAGAACTAAAAAAGGCAAAGGGCTTAAGCTGCATCGCTGGCTGGTCTGAGGGCGCTGCACACACACATACACACATACACACACACACAGATAACGCAGCTGTTTCCAGCACATTCACATGCACATTCTGCTGAACGCTGGACCAGTGCTGCAAATCTGAGCTTTCATATTATCAATAGAAGGGGAAAAAAAATCCACTGAGATGTAGTAGATTTTCAAGGAGAAACACTTCATTCATTCAGAGCACCGCACCGCAAGACAATAACACAGAAGACAGAACAAAGGAAAGAAAAAAAGCATGAAACACAATGAATATAACAAGATCTACAGATGTGCACGAGAGAGCATTTGTTTGTCAGGGAGTTGAAAAGACTTGTGCTGACTTGAAAGAGTCACGCTGACACTTGTAAATAAGCTGATTTCACCTTTGAAATTAATTATCTCAGATAGAATGAGGACAGATGTCAGAAAAGTATGGCGTATGTAGATTAGAGAGTGAGGGATCGTATGTTTGTGTGTGTGTGTGTTAGCACTGCATGCAGACACACACTGAGCGTCAGCTGTGTGTCTAACCTGGCTGGTGGTCCCTGAGCTGTCACTTGGGCTGAGCACTTCTCCCTGAGAGGCGGAGAGGACCGACTGTTCAGAGGTGGAGCGCGTGGCGGAGGGGGGCGAGGCAGCACGCGAGTGGGGGAGCGAGTGCAGACTGTCTGTGTCATCTCCCCCTTCATCTTCCTCCTCCTCATCCTCCTCCTCGTGTGTGTCCTCTTCGTCTTCCTCCTCCTCCTCCTCGTCCTCCTCCTCGTCCTCTTCCACCACCGGTCTGGCTGTTTCCCTCGTCCCCTGATGACAGAGCACCAGGTCCACCAGGTCCTCTTTCTCCCTGCATGTGTCGGTGGGGATGTTGCGCAGCAGCAGGTACTGGCGCAGGTCTTTCACTCGGAGCTGCATGAGCCGAGGCCTCTGGAAGGCCGTGCCGCGCAGCAGGTGGCAGGTTGTGCAGCAGCGCAGGTTCTCCTGAAGCACCGAGCACAGGGCGCAGAAACTCTTCTTACAATCACAGCAGATGTGCTGTGGGAGGAAGAAGAGATTGAGAGCAGTCGTGATGTGATGAGCTACACTTTTTGATCTTTTTAACATCATCATTTAAAGGGACAGTTCGCCCAAAAATAAAAAGATGTTTGTCTTCTCTCAAATATAATGAAACTAGATGGCACTCGGCTTGTGGTGCTTAAAGCACAAAAAATACATTTGAAAACCTTGACAGCAATGTCTCTTTCCAGAAATCATGACCCAATTACTCAAGCTAATCCACAGACCTTGTTGTGAGCAGTGACATGTAGGAAATATTTTTTTTCTACTGATCTACACCAACTAACCGAATTACTGTACAGAAGGAAGTGTGCATCTACTCATGGACGAGAGACGCGTGCTTGTGATAGCGTGAAGTGTAAATCTAGCTAGCTCAGTGGTGCTAGGTGAGCTAACGTTAGGTACAGTTGGCAGGTGCATTACAGTAGACTGATAAATAGCACTACAGGTAAGAGGGAAATATGTATTTTTGATTTTGTGGTGAACTGTCCCTTTAAGAAACTTTATTTTTCATAATTTCTAAAAAGGCCCTGATGTCTGACTTGTGTCAGCATATTAAACTATTTATCCTCTGTTTCACTTTTGATGAATAAATGAACCATCTACTGAAAGTGATGTGACTGATTAAAGCTCTGATAAATGGGCCACATGATGGAAGTGAAGTCAGTGAATTTGCTGTTTGGACTGATGATAGTAACATTTCATTTGCATCAGAATAATCCATCAGGACGTGGTTTTACTTGCAGGATATTGTTGAGTGGGGCTGGATGATTATTCAAGATTAGATATGATGACTTGATCTATTTGTTATAATTTCACAACATTATTCTGTTAGAAATATTTTTTAATATTCTGTAATTAAAAAACTAACCATATTAATTACTGAGGTTTTTGAGTAAGTAGTTTTGTCTGATTGGACACACCAGGGGAACACAGATGATACTTGTCATCTGTTTGAATGTTTTATGTTTAATTTTGCAAATTTTGCCACATAGTTGATTTGATTTATTTATTTAAAACATTTAAGATAATAATAATACTAATAAAATAAAATAGAATATATGAAAAAAAAAACCTACAAAACAAAAACAAACAATAAATCATGAACAGACTTAAAATAAAAAACATAAATAAACATTTCATGTCTGAAAAGGAGCAGAAAGAAGCAACATGTCTGTCCAGCCCTACCCTCATCCAAAACTATACTAATACATCACAAATCAAATATTTAATATTATCATTATTTTCCAAAATGTAATGTAGATTAAGCAATTAATTGAAAATGTAATTGACAGATTAACTGACAGTGAAAATATTAATTAAATATCTTAGAGATTGATGTCAGAAAAATAACCAAATTCATATGATCTCCACCCTATCGCCATACAGCCGTATTGTTAGTTGTGTATTTCCTAGAGTCCACTGTCTTTGAGTAGAAACCTAACCTAATAAACCAGCAACACTAGACTCCATCAGCAACAGTGGCTCATATCCTGTGTACTCAGTTATTTTCTGGGACAGAGTAAAGAAAAGAGATACAAACAATCTGTAGCTCCTGGTGATGTTTGACATTTAACAGGCTTAACGCCGTCTCCTGATACAGAGCGGCGGAGTAGATTGACACTTCAAATGGGCAGAAAAGCAGGTCAGCCACGGCTGTAAACATTCCTTATCACTTGTACACAAATGTGCTCTGGTCCTCCTGAAGTACATGTGCACTCCAACAGATACTTTTCTTCAATCATGTGTTGTTACTCCCCCGGCAGGTTATTTTTTATTCTGTGAAAATATCACGCTGACACACAGATGTGTGTGTTTCCAGAAAGTCGACCTGCCGTCAGAAAGTCAAGCAGTGTGTGAATGACGATAGAGCGATGTGAAGCGGAGGAACAGAGAGGAAAGCGGGCACTGCAGCGTTTTCATCAGTGTCTCAGTGTGTCTGACGACTGCCAGACAGACACACTCTGCCATTAAACTCTGACATGTTCAGCTGTGCAGAGACCCTGAAAATGTCAGGATGAATATGAATGGTGCATCCTCTTAAAGGAACATGCCACTGATTTTGCATTTCTTTTCAAATATTGCGTCTGATTTACAAGGCTGCCGACCATTTTTAAAAAGTTTTTAGGTCAGCTTACAACTTCACGCTTTACTTTTCAATACAGGACCATAACAACACTCCATTATCCATATTATTAATAAAATGTAGGTAAAGGAGCTGAATGTGACATTCAGAGCATTAATATGGCAACAAACAGCTATTTGATGTGGAAAGATATAGTGGAGTAATGGTGTCCTGAGCAGAGAATAAAGTAACGCTCCCTGTGTGTGTGTTGTAATCTGAGCCTCTTCTTTCTGATGCTGTGGTAGATGTTCCAGCCGCACATGCATGTTAATGCATGTGAGTCCCTGGGTATGTATCCCACTGGCTAGCTAATTGGCGCCGCTCTGCACTGCACTCATACAGCAGTTACTGGTGATAACGCCATCCCAACTAATGACGGCAGGACAATGTTTTCATGGAAGTGTAACACCCACCTTTGGTTTCCCTACATTAACAGTGTTAGCTTTGTCAGCACTGTTGCTGTTGTAAGCACTGTTTACGCTATTAGCAACGTTAGCTGCTAGCCGCCAGCTCAGCCACCTCCATGTTGAGAGCTGCGTGCAGGCAATCCCCGCTCAGACTCTGAATCACAGATACGTCCCATATGTTGCATTTATCTTCTAAGAAACCCCTGTGGCTAATATAATATATGACATTATGAGATTTTTATTACTGATGCAAAATTGTGTGAGCAGACTTTTACTGTCGTAGCTGGTTGAGATTGAGCTAGTTTTAACTACTTTATCCACTGACGAATTTAAGGGTATCATAAAGAATGCGGTGATACAGACATGCTTTTTTCCTTGAGAGGACACTATGTGTGAATAGTTGTTGCACACATTGTGGATTTTTTTTTTGTAATATATGTTGTATTTGTTGCATTTTAAAAGGGTTTTGATTGGCTGCTACCTCTGCCAGGTCTCTCTTGTAAAGGAGATATTCAGTCTCAATGGGACTTCCTGGTTAAGTAAAGGTTAAGTAAATAAAATTTAAAGTCAGGTAGTTTAGTTCAGTGGTTCCCAATCTAGGGGTCAGGACCCTCAAAAGTGTCACAAGATAAACTTTGAGGGGTCAGAAGCTAAAAAGGTTGGCTACCACTGGCTTAATCTTTAACAATAATGTGTATTTCAAAGGTTTATTATACTTTTTTTTAAATGGAAAATCCTAATCTGAAAAGTAATGACAATAGTTACAAGATACATGTGGTAGAGTAGAAGTACCATAAATTGGAAAGACCCGACTAAAGTACAAGCAGTACAGTACTTGAGTAAATGTAGTAGTTACTTCCCACCACTACTTTCAAGACATATGTTTGTTTCCATTCATTTTACAGCATATAAATCAGCTTGCAGAGTTTTTAAACTTGCTTGAGTACGTTTTCCATCACAGTGAACAACTTGCTGTCTTTATATTCATCACATTATACAAACATAATCGTCCTCTACCTGCCTGCGATGGTCTTAATTGAGCCTGTGTAGTGTTTACCGGCTGTTAGTCTGTTCTAATAATGGCTGTCTGTTCCTGTTATTCCATATCTGTTAGCTGTTAACAGCGTGTTGCTGTAAAGCAGCATGCATGCTTAGCCAACCTTCCCTGTATGAATACAGAGTAAAGAACATGAGCTATTCCTCAGCAGTGATTTAACCCTGAAAGAGAGACAAAGTGATATAAATGATAATTGAAATGACACTTCTTGTATTTCCGTGTGAACCACATGGATATTATTTCGGAGGTTTTTGCATTAAAAAGGTTGGTTCAGTGAATGACTCAGTAATTATGAATGTCAGTGTTTCCTTGAATGCACCATGAGGAAGAGTCTCTGCTCAGAACTGCACGCAATGATTACATAATTGTGACACAGAAAAAAATAAAAGCTGACTAAACATTGGCTGTGAGGGATTATTCCAGCACGTTTCCAGTCTGCAAGTTGAAACCATGCAGTCCAAACATCTAGTGAACAATGTACAGTGAGTAAGACATGCACTGTATGAAACACTTTTCATCATCTGCTATCAAACTCATTACTGTCACTCCCACAAGTCTTGTTTACCTTGCGTCTGAAGACAGAGAAGGCCAGTCCACAGGCCTTGCATAGCTGTCCGGCGCTCCCTGAGCTGGTGGGGGGGTAGGTGGAGTACCCAGCGCTGGGGGCGAAGCGGAAGGGCCCCGCCCCTGCTCCGAACCCCGGCTGCTGCGCCCGCACCGTGCCCGTGCCCATCACCTCGTTCAGCAGCCCACAGCATGACGCCCACATGGACGATGCCCCCGCCTACGGAGTACACACACAGAAACACACACACACATTTAAAACTTTTAGAGAAATCTCTGACAGAAGTTTAGATGGATTATTGAAACATCTCTCCGGCATCATCAGTGACAGACATGTGAATATCTTCTTTATGAATATTTATGTCTTGTGCATAATTTACTACACATCTCCTCAAAATTCAGTCTGCCATAGCTGGAATCGCTGGAGGGATATATGCCATTCTTTTGAACAAAAATCCCTTATTTGGTTTTTTGATGATGGCGCGGAACGTCTGTGTAACACACTGGCCCAAATCTCCTATGGGTGTTTGATTCTATTGAGAGCTCGTGACTGTAAAGGTCGCAGCATCACATCTTTTTCATACTGATCCAACCAGTCTGTGAGTTGTTGTGTGCTGTATGCAAATATTTCATTCAAGTTTTTTCCTTCAATTGTTCAACCATCTGCATAACATTTATTTACAATTATTGGAAAACTATTCTTATTTATACCATAGCACTGATTTAAAGCATATCAGCCAGTCCTTTGCTCAATGGTACCAAAAATGGCTTAAAGGGAATCTTCAGTATTTTTTAACCTGGCCCCTATTTCCTGATGTTTCTGTGTAGAAGTGACTAATGGGAACATAGGTTTTTGAAACTGGTCCAGTAATTAGCAAGAGCGCTGCAGCCAGCAGCTGCTAAACAGGATGCAGTGTAACCCTTTAAGGCAATAGTGCATTGTCTATGTACATCCACTAGGGCCTGTACACATGCAGTGATTTTTGCTTCCACAAATTTATTGTTGTCAATATAACCATGTGGTAGGTGCGCTCAAAAGTGAGGGCAGCGCCATTGCGACACACAAGCATTCAAAGCATCTGTTTTTCAGGGCATGATGGCTGCAACATGCACCACAAGTCATGTGATGAGGAACAACCAATCACAGCTGGCAGATATCTTTCCCCTCTTCCATTAATATCAGTCTATGATAAATATTTAGAAGAAGACATTTTAATGCAGGGCTACTCAGAGCTTTATATCTGTCCTATGGCTTTATACACACTTAAAAAACAACGCCTGATCAACATCAGATGCAACGTCCCTCCACACCCTTGAAAGTTGTCACAGAGTAGGCACATGAGTAGCAGCCAGTGCCCGACCTCACATTTTTTCAGGCATTTAAAGCGACACATGTGTTTTGGCCTTTAAGCAACAGTGCTTCAGTTGGGTTGCAACATAATCTTCGAGGCAAAATTTAATCATCAAGGTACGTCCACTAAAACTGGACAAGCTGGCTCAGATTGTTATATGTTAAAGTGTCTGAAAATATTATGGAAAGGAACCTCAAGAGAAACATTTTTTCCTAACTTTTTGCTAGATCTGGGTCTGTTTGCTACTGTCTTCCTGCAGCAACTCTCGTGAGACTTCAGAACGAGACCTCCCCTTGAGTGAGACTTGGTTAGACACAATAACAAGCAGACTGGATTGAGCAAAAGGTAAACAATCTGAGGGAAACAGAAGGTAAACAATCTGAGTCTGATAGTGGCAAAAACAGGCACATTTAGTGGATGCACACTGAAGATGCGCAATTGCCCCAAAGATTACATTGCAGCCTATTTTGAGGCTGCCAGCCACAGCACTCTCACTCAATACTGGACCAATTTCAAAGATTGTTGTTGCCATTAGTCCCTTAGACACAAAAACATGGGAAAATAAGCTCCAGGTTGAAAAATACAGAAGTTCCCCTTTAAGGAGAAGGAGATAGTCTCCTGTGGTATGGTTTCAGAGAGAAAATGAATGGGAAGCAAAGAGAGAAGGGGGGAGATACTGGGCAGCAGCACGTTATTGAGAGTGCTCTGTAGCAGTCTTTGAGGTTAGAGATAATTAGACAGAAGTAGACACTAAAAGCTCCTATTAATGACAATCTCTAAAGAGATCTACGAGTTAAATTTCTCAGTCACTGCGTTATTTAGTACAATTTGATAAACAAATTAGCCACACAGAGGCAGAGGATGTGTCAGCAGTCTCAGCCACACAGCAAATATCATGTTGCCTCCCTACATCCCGAGGAAACACGCAAACCAGCTTGAAGTTAGTGTACTTAAGTTAAAGTGTGTCGGATGTGTTTGCTGACCACAAGACAGGCCAGACACAGGGAGCAAAGATGGCGTGATGGGAGCCACGGTTCCTTGGAAGCATACTGATGAGAGGAGGAGGGAGGGGGAGGACGGCGAGGAGAGAATATGTCTTCTGTTGTTCCCCCAGCCTGCAGAATCAATAGCTGACATGAGCATAATGTAAGCCCTCTGTGGTTCCCGGCTCGATGCGGAAAACAATGGAATTCACAGGGTCCTGCCACGTCTCTTCTTAAGGCAGTGCTCCGCTCCGACTTGTCACAAACACCCTGTGATCTGACCTCACCCATCTGCTTAGGGATTCGTTATGTAATCTTAGGAGCGAGGCACTATATGTACTGTAGAGTCACGGCAAGAAGGAGGAAGTCCCTGCTGCAGTGAAACAGTCAGGATGGATTTCTAATGGCTAAATCTGTCATTAAACTGGATCATCACCATCACTTTAAATAATTTGTTTTGTCTAACCAGCAGCCCAAACCCTGAAAATATCAAATTTACAGACATATAAAAAGGGGAAAATCAGCAAACCCTTGAATTTGAGAAGCAGGAAGTGGTGAATGTCTGGTATTATTGTTTCATAAATGCCTTAAAGGTTTAATAAATGACCAAAAATCATTGTGAATACTTTTCTGTAGAGTTTCAGCACTAATATTTTGTGAATTTCTCATCTAATCCTCAGTTAAATCCACCACAAGCAGCTCACTTTATCATGACCGACTCCTCCAGCTTCATGTGCACAATAAAACCATGATGCATAACAACTTGAATTATTTGCCCGTGGCGTAAACTTGACCTGATGTTCAGCTGCTAAAAAGTCTGCCGGGTTAGATGCAGCCTCTCCTCATATGGGTGTGAAAGCCACTAAAAGGGAATATTTACTGCATTCTCAGGGATGAGGATGAGGAGCCGCTGCAGTCTGGCCACCAAAACAGTCTTATCTGGCTTTGAGCCAGCAGCACGAGGTCCCTCTGTCACTTCAATTAGCACACTGTAAGCTCTGCAGGCAGGGAGTCCCGAACAAACAAGAGACAAGTGCAAACATCACATGTGCTACTTTGTTTTGATTTTACTTTTATCTTTTATATTCTCTCGACAGCTCCATCACTCGAGATAAACCTCTGGGAGCACTGTGTTTGTGTTATTCCAATCACCTAGGACACTCTTGGGTGTCAGGTCTGAGCCAAATAATTGAGATATTTCTCACACTGCTGCTGGATCCTCAACATCAAATAGGGTCAGAAAACAGCCCAGCCCCAGTGTGCACACAGACAAACACAAACACGGAGAGGGGGAGAGCAGCAAACAGTTACTGAGGCACAGATTTAAATAGAAAAATCCAAAAGGGAGGAAAATCAGCAATGTTCAGGCTTCGTGTGGTGCCGTGATCTGACCTCATAAAATTACTTTTGAGGATAAAAAATTTAAAAATTGCATCCACATAGACAAGTGTAACCATATGGGACGGGAGCCTGGATGGGGCCTAAATGGGTCATGATGTGGGGATGGACTGTTTAACTAGAACTGAAAACCAGTCTGACACCAAGAGAGAAAACAACATCAAGTAACTTTGTGTATCTACTGATTTATCTGAAAAGTTGCTGCTGGTGGTTTGTATTTCATCAACAAATGAAAACAATGACGACATTAACGTGATTAAAGGGGCAATGCACTGATTATACACATGGAGTTCAGTCATCGCAAACAGTACTACACAGCCTGTGAAAACACTTGTAATGTCTTTTGTGGTTCTGGTGGAGATTTCTAAAGTTGGACAAAATAACTCTGATGATTAAGCTCCATTTATAATAGCACGGGACATCGTGGCACAGGCCTCTGTAGCTGGCACACAAGCTACAAACATGATCAGAAGCGTTTATGTGCAACACGTTGTTTGTTACACTATGCTCCAAAACACCAGGTGGTACACAAATGAAATATTCTGATGATAAGCAGGAAGTCAACGAGTGTTACCAGAAGAACGTTACCGAAAAAGTAGGCTGCCTCGCAACGGTAGTAACCACCAATGTACCGCCAAACATTGCATTTGTGTACTGTAATTATAACCGTCACCTACCCCAAAGTCAAAATGATTTTATATCACTTTGTCTCCGCCACTTTTTTCCCCAGTGTGTTGGAATATTTGTCCCCAATGATTGAAAGGAAATGGCCATTTTAGAATGAAAATACAGACAGTGCTGACTGACCCTCGTGCCGACAAGAAGTCCAGTGTAGTTTTTTAATCCACAAAACTCGTTTGGGGTATCACCAGAATAACAGCTACACTTGAAGTGCATGGAACCCACATTTTGAAAATGTAATAAAACTCCACTAATGCATTTCAAAAACATCAGAACAGCTCGTCCGTCGTAATCCAAGTGCCCTGAAGCTGCGGCATGCAAAATTGACTTGAAAAGTTGTAATTTACTCCACTTTTATAACATAATTTCTCACCGTGGTCAGTTAGCCTGCCCTGCAGGCGTGCTGTGTTTACACGACAACTCCCGCGAGACTCGAGAACTAGCACCACCACTAGCAATCAGCTAGGCTCACTCACACAAGTTTTGTGGATCAGTGGACAACCTGCTCTACCTTCTGAGCCACGCCGCCCATGATAGGATGATAGGGACAAATCTCTATCAGGATGTGTGTAACCTCATGTCATGATAGTGGTTCGCAGAACATCATGACACAACATTTTCTGGTATTAGAATTGAGAAACAATAAAAACATGGGAATGTTTTTAGTAAATCACACCTGAAAAATTAAAGTACTTCATCAAATTGATGCAAAATTCCTGTAAATCCATTATCGCTGTGAAGCGGTCCAGCTCACTGATTTGCAACAGGCTCCACTGTGTTCTGTTAGAGATTATGCGTGGATAGCTCCATCTGTATGAATGGTACGACCAAATCTCCAATCAGCTCATGGTATTTATCTTCATATTGTCTGTCCCTAGCACATGCATTTGCAAGCATCAGTATACAGATATACCAAACAGACAGCATTACGATGGTTTTCAGTGTAATCACCCATGCACTGTGAAACAGTTTGTAGAGAGGGTCATCACTGACGATCCATCCATCATCCACTGTCTCTCTATCGTATTTCATTTCCTCTTTCTCTCCGTTTAATCTTTCCCTCCCTTTTTTTCTCTGGCATCAACTGCAAATGTCACTCCTACTGTGAAAAGTGAGCTCAGCTGCCTCACTGCTGACACCGGAGAGTAATGTCGCCACTGAAAAATAAACTAATTCATTATCGTCTTTCGTTATTTGTCTAAAAACGACGAGGATAACGGTGATATTTCATCTAAATGAGGCATTACTCAAATAGTCTGGAGAGACACGCACGGAAAACTCAAGCTGCTACCAGCTAAGTTTGGATTTGTGTCTGCAAAATGACAGATTTATACAGTTTACTCCAAAGGCAGAGAGGATTTAGCCTGAAGAACACTTCTGGTGCAGAAATACAAACAGATAAAGACTGCTGCGGAGATCGTCCTGCAATAACAAAACATGACTGGACTATTTTACAGAAATCTGCTGTGCCCTCTGGACTCTCTTTATAGCTTCAGACTTCTTCACCTACTTTAGAAGAGTGAGTCATGAGTGCGTCCAGTCTCATTTGAAATAATCATGATCCACTGCGACATCAGTGCTACATCTTATAATTTCATGAGAGATTTGTATTTGCATCCACGATGGATTGAAAATGAAACGATAAGAGGATTTTGAATAGAAAGTATATGTCACAGACCAAGTCATGGGTCCATCCCTGATTAAAATGGCATCGATAACTCGTACTGTGCAGCGGTCTTTCCCCGATTTGAGAAGTATGCTTACACAATTCGGCTAACACCGTCCGTTCCACAGGGGCAGAAAAGCTGCTTTTCAATTTAAACCAGATTAGTCAACAAAACATCACATCCATTTTGTTTCCCTGGGACACAGGGAGCGATGCTTCACTGTCCACCAGGAGTTGAGCACCTCTGTGCTCTTGTCCTCCACAATAATGTCAAACAGCATTCAAACTTTAGTCCTACTGCATTTAAACTCGTACAAAAGTATTGAAATGACTGCAGAAAACATACTTTAGTGAAATATTCATTGTGAAGAATGTGTCAGTGTTACTTCATTGTTGCATTGTTGTGATTGAAGCTACTTTTTATTGAGTTTGAGCATCAGATAATAAGTCTTATGTGATCACAGCCCGAACTGACAACACATTGTAGAGACTGTAAAGGCTTCATACACCGCTGGCATGTTTATTCTCCTCACTGCACCATATTTAATGAGCTCCCTGTAGGTTTTACATGTACAACCCCGTTCTAGAAATAGTTTAATATTATATAAAATATTTTTCTATGCAGTGTTGTGGAGGGAGTTCTGCAAATAGAGTAGCCAGGCATAGTTTCTCTAGTTTTGAAGAAGAAATATGCAAACTTTAAATATGTGTTTATGAATGTGAGAAGACTAAGTGGGTTATAATGGAAGAAACAAGCACTACTTGGCTCTGATGGCTGTTTGGACAGGTATTATGTGGACATATTTACTCCCTGACCATAGGCAATATCACAGACCAACACACATTAGATTAAATTATATATATTAGTTTGATAAGAGTTTCTCAGACCGTGATACAGACCTAGAATCATTGATCTGTTGGATTGCCTATGCTCCAGAATAAGAATATGAGATTATTTCACCTAAAAACAGTGCCTTTGTTTTTTCCATTGCTGTCTGCATTAATTTGAGACTTCTGGAATCCTACTTTTTGGACAAGAATACTAATTATTCTTTGTCCTGAAATGCCCAACAGTGAATTAAAATCCACACAGAGGCAGCAACTAATGATTACTTTCATTCTTGATTTATCTCTCTTTTATTTTCTTGATTAATTGAGTCGTTGTTTGGTCTATTAAATGTCAGAAAATGGAGAAAAATGTTGATCAGTGTTTCCCAAGGCCCAAGATGATGTCCTCAAATGGCTTTGCTTTGTCCACAGCCCAAATAGATTCAGTTTACTGTCACAGACGAGTAACGAAACCAGAAAATATTCACGTTTAAGAAGATGGAATCAGAGAATTTTGACTTTTCCTACCACCAGGGTTGCACACAGGTGTATTGCATACAGCCAGTGATTAGACTGAGATTGGTTATTTTTACCAGCCTATCCATTGTTGCCTCATGCATGCTCTGATGAAGGTTGAATAGACCGAAAGCTCAGCAATAAAGTGAAACACTGCATAGATGTAAGTGTGCAGAAATCTTTTTTCCTTTAAAAATGTACTCAAACCGATTAATCGATGATCAAATTGGTTAGCCATTACTGTAACAGTTGACAACTAATTGATCAATTGTTGCAAATCTACACAGAAGGGTGGCATTACTCCAAGACATATGGTGTATTTGAAAAGGGAATAGCTTATTTGAACAAAATTAAAGGCCGACATAGCTTTCTCATGCCTGTAAATTTATCTTTCCCTAACTCAGGAATGGGAATTGACAACTGGTACAGTTGAGAAGCAGTTCCAAACTGTCTGATCTTTTCATCAATGCCAATGTTGTATCAAAGCTTCCCTGCCTCAAATAGTGTTTCCCCCGTTACTGCGTAGTGGTTAGGGTTAGGACTAAGGGTTTTTGGTCAGGTTAAGGTGGAGGTGGATGACGTCAAACTCATTGTTTTTTATGTTTTCGGGAATCACCAGAGGATCCATGATACAATATTATCACAAAACCTAAGTCACAACACGATATCATTCCAATTTCTAATATGTTGTTATATGCTGAGTATTGTGATATATTACTTTTTCCAACTATAACTGATGTCCCCAAAGGAAAACTTTGCCAACATCTGTTTAATCTAATAAAGTTTCTGTTCATCTCACTTCAACCACTTTGTTTTTGTGCAGTGAAAAGGCAGTTGATCGTATAATTCTAGTAGGCTACATTAGTTTAATTTGTATCTGTAATATTAATAATTCATCTAAATAAAAAAATCGATACTTGGCACTGTGGGACGATACGAGATTGCCACAAAAAATATCACAATACTATCACCCCTACGCTGCTGGAAACTTTCAACGAGAATGTGTCATGGCGGGGAGGAAGAAACAGTCCAAAGCGTGGCTTCATTTTGTGAAGGATGACTACAGTGCTGCTTGTAAGGTCTGTAAAATGATCATTTCAAGTACAGATGCAAACACCAACAATATGCTGAGACATCAATCTATGCAACATAGATTAAAGTCCAGGAATGCCATGATGTTGACACTCACACACTGGTGTCACTTCTTCCCATGTAATCAGCACGTCCATCACATAGGGTAAACATGTTATGATAACATTAGTGCCATGCAGATGTTGCACACCTGAGTCACATGCATATATTTTCTCTACTGTTTCATCACTATGTTGAGACAATAAAGCAGTTGCGTTGATGCTGAACAGACCATACAGAAAACTGATCAGGAATCAACAAGGAAATCAACAAAGAATCGTACTGATAATCAGAATCTATAATGACACTGGTATCACTTAATTTGTTTTTATCAATTCCCATCCCTACCCTTAACTCTAGAAATGTTATGACATTTAGATATAAATATACCTGTGCAGCCAGAGCTGAGAAGCCGGCTTTTTAGCTTGCAGCAGCTGCTTGGGGAAACCCTCTGACTCGGCACACGAATCACAGTATTTCACTGTGAAACAGTACACCTGTAATTCAAAACAGTGCTTTAGCTAAAATATTTGGAAGAAAATGTACTTAGTTACTTTGCAACTCTAGCAATAAGAGAGGTTTTTATTTGCAAAATGAGGACATCCACCTTGCAGAGTCCTCACTGGTGCATGTAGTCAGCTTTAAATAAGAAGCATCCAATCAGCTTCAGTGTGGCTGCAACAACAAGTGATTAGCCTGTTCTTCATTATGTGTACACAGTTCTAATGATGATGGTGATGATGATGATGGTTGTAGCGGCAGTCCTGCCTGCACCTCACCTCTCACCGTGACTGTCACCACAAACCTGCCGCCACCAGAGCACCAATGACATCATCGCCATCATCCTCATCGTTATCCGTCCTGAGCTCGAGCTGCCAGACAGCATCATCACCTTTTCCTCCCTGTGTGTTGCTGCAGCCTGCCTCTGCTACACAGCACACACACACACACACGAAGGAAGAGGAAGGAGACTCCTGACACAGCTCGGACCTGAGAGGTGAATCTCTCTGCACACCGAGACGTCTCCCAAACATCCCCGCACTCCCTCACTCTCTGACCGCAGCCTCTATCTCATTAGACTGGATTAAAAGCCTGACGATGAATGGACGTCGCTCCAGCGGCTTTAGTCCATTGAACTATCACACTGGGGTCAAAGCGGGCTCATTAAAAAGCCTGCACACTGTACCTACTGTTTATCAGGACGACAGGAAAAGCATTCCCAGGCTGGTGAGCTCGCCGGGAAAATAAAAATCAGGCTGACCGAGCTGAAAGGGCAGCGGCGTTATAATATCTGGCGTCCGGTTAACAGTGAATGCTGCATTAAAACGCAAGCCTGTTGATGTAATTACAGCTGAGTGCACGCAAACATATTTAATTGACATTAGGATGGAGGTATCCCCTGCCTCTTGGTGCAACATCGTGCGTAAATCACACGAAATCTGCATCGGAAGTGAATCCCCACCGCACACGGACCGCAGTTGCATCACGTACCTTCATTGCACCTCCCGTTTGAGGAATCTGCCGAGTAATGTCAGAACGACGACCATTGCAAGTGCACAGGGAATCAAACCATTACGTCTTCCCTCTCTCCAGCTGCCTGTGTGTGTGGAGTAAGCATAACGTAATGGCCAAGAGAGCCGCAGCCAACCACGGAGCGCACGCAGGCGCTGGTATCTTTAGCAGCCAATCCGCCTTAACACATCACCGGAGTGGGCGTTCGGTGGCGTGCGTAAAGACGCATGTGTGAGCCTGACCATCATGCTATAGTCACAGCCTCGGTTTGTCCTATGTTTCAGCAATATTTGCGTTTAATAATTAAATAAAAAACACAGCTAAATCGCACTTGAATAAAATATTATAATCGAGTTATTTCTATTTTTTATCTTTTAATATTATTTTTTTTATTTTATATGCTTTCAATAAAATATTCTGCACTATTGATTTAATTGCAAAAAATGTGTTTTTTAAATCATCTTGAGGAATAAATGAGTATTTAATGTTCTTACTTCAATCCTAGGACACAAAACCTCAGATCCTCTGCACCAACACATGCAGTGCTATTTCTGTTTGTTTTGTGTAAATGCGTCTACAATCTTATTTACCGCCATATTTAGCCTGTGTGCGTGTGTGCATGCTTGTGACTGTGCATGCGCGCGCACACGGCTGCTGTCTGCAGTAAGGAGATTAGAGGGGGTGTTCTTCCGTTACATGGCCGGTACCGCTGCGAGCCCGCAGGGGGCAGCAGATAGCGCTGCCACAGCATTATTATCATCCAGACATAACTGAGCCGCAGGGGAGTGAAGCTGCTCATGCTGTTCATTATGCTCTTACTTTATAATGCTGCTGAAATCACACACAACTTATAAGTTATGCAGCTGTTGCAGCACAGGAGCAGGAAACAAAAAAAACTGCACTGAAGTTTTTAAAGTTGAGGGATCGTAATGATGCCAATGCTGCATTATGCTGCAGCCTGAGTCTGTTTAGATTCTCTGCCATTTCCAGTACATCAAACAGTGACCCTACTATGTTGATTTTATTTCACACAACCACATTAAAAGATCTGTGGAGGCCCCCGGGCCACCCGTGACACACTTTGGAGCTTTAGATTTGGCCTGAATACTCTCCACACAGTGTTCAAAACATCAAAGTTGCATTGGAGGGTGGAAGTGTGCAAACTCTTTCTCACACTAGAAGCATGGAGACAAAATACCAGCGGGGTATATGTAGACGTGACGTTATCTGAAAGGGTCGGTTAACCTAAATTACAACACAAAGTTCTTTTTTTTTTAAGAGATTTTTTTTTTTCCATTTAAAGGTCCAGTGTGTAGGATTCAGGGGGATATACTGGCAGAAATGGAATGTAATATAATAAGTATGTTTTCTTTTGTGTATAATCACCTGAAAATAAGAACCATCATGTTTTTATTATCTTCGAATGAGCCTTCTGTATGTACAAAGGGAGCTGGTGCTCGTCCACGGAGTCCACCATGTTTCTACAGTAGCCCAGAACCGACAAACCAAACACTGGCTCTTGAGGGCCATTTGCATTTGTCAAGTTTTTGCACCAGCCATTGTAGTGAGCAGCCCCTCCACGACGAGCAGCATCACAATAACACAAATTTGTTTTTTTCACGCAAAGATGCTTTACCGGTTTAAATCACTGGGTCCACTGTGTGGATGGTTCAGCTCCCAATGAAAACCTCCTAAATGTCTGGATCTTAAGTTATCAGAGAAGAAATGCAAGCACACATTAGCAGGTGCTGGGCGAGTGGACCATCTGCCATGAGTTTAACAGCATAGGAGAAACCCTCATTTGTAACGTGAAACTGATTTATTCAGTGTTATTACTGGTTTAATCACCTGGGGTCTCATTTATGAAATAGTGCGTAGGATCCATACTAAAAACGTACATATGGACAAAAGCCAAAAATGTTGTGTGCCAAAAGATATTTCTACAATCAGGCTTCTACCTCACCATCATCGTCACCAAATTCCTGTCTCCAAAATGTTCGTAATCATGAGTTTCTCCCATCAAGTCTGTTTTTATAGATTGCATTTTTTCCGTGGGAGGTGGCGTACACCTCTTTCAGCAATGTTTATAAATGAGACCCCTGGTCCGTTTGTTTTGGAGAGGATGAGACCTTCGTGGACAATTCAGCTCCCGGTAAAAACCTCCTTAACAATGAACACTGAAAAATTCAAACCGGTAAAAGTTTCAGCCAATTGCAATCTGAAATCTTACATATTATTCCCTTAATAAACAAGACAATAACTATTATCTCAGGGTACAAATATGTGGATAATCAACAATGTCCGAAACACACAGATCACAAAAACAAAAACCTTTTGCATCATGGTTTAGGTAGACCACTCACACAGTCTATGAATGGGTCCTTTCGTAAAATTTGTTAATGGAGCTGTTAAGGGTGCATCTGATTTTTATTCCTGCTTGATGTTCTGCATCACATCTTTGATCCATTGGAGGGGTCACATCCTTCAATTTAAATGGAATTGAGCACAAACACATTCTTTCACCTGCCTTTGTGGTGTCGAGCAGTACAGATACTTTGGTTTTATTTAAGCAGGTTTTAACAAATCCATCTCTGACATTTCTGTCTGCACTGAAACACAGCGAAGGGGAATGAAATTATGTTTGTGGTGCTAACAGCGTTGGAAAATTACATTTAAAAACATCAACATTTTTTTTTAAGTGTCCCCATTTCTCTGGATAATCCACAGAGCTCTCTGCCAACAGTTTTTATTTCCTCAGTAGAAAGTAGATCCAATGAAAACTGTCAGCGGATAATCTGTAGTAACTGGGACACTGTTTCTCCAAAGACACCTTGCTGCTGATTTTGATACATGTAATTTTTTGATGCCGTGAACACCACATGAAATCCTTTTAACTTGACCCCTTTCCTTCACTTCAACCAAGCTTTAGGACTGACACCCTATATGACACAGAACTATCAGCTTGTTCTCTCCAGCTGTTGGTAGTTTGGTTGCGAAGATGACAGTGAAGTGTGAGCCAACCTCTGAGGATAGAGGGTGTACTCTTTGCACACACACACACACACACACACACACACACACACACACACACATATGCTGTTTTTGACTCTTTCAGTGCTTATCTTAAGCCTAACTAGAAGAAGAGACAGACCTGATGTGATCAACAAAGAAAACAAGCCCAGTGGGCGAGCCAAATTATACATATGAATATTAAATCTGTCAGGCTTACCCACATATAAACAGTGAGATAAACATCTGTCCTACTAAATAGAAATAACAGCAGTGGTCCTCCTCTCAGTCTCTCATAATATTCTGTTTCCCGTCCAGTCTTGACCCACCAGCAGTGTGGGAGTTTTGTTTGTGTCAACCCTCGTTCCTTCATTTTCCCTGCACATTTGTTTGTTTGTCATTCAGCTGTGCCGACAGAGTGTCAGTCCACTCTCAGGCTTCACAGAGAAAATAAAATCCTCTTCTACATCGCTGGCTTTTTGACAACACATTCAAAGTTTTGGTTTTAAGTGGAACAAGTGGCCTTCTTGTGCCGAGAGAAATGTTAAGGAGCATTTTTTTTATCAGCTACTGCAGAGACGATTCAATTCATGATTATATCTATTATTGATTGAGAGCTTGTTTTAAAGGGACAGTTCACCCTCAAATCAGAAACATATTTTTCCTCTTACCTGTGGTGCTATTAAACAATCTAGTTTGCTTTAGTGTGTTGGAGATGTGTTGAGAAGTCTGCCTTCTCTCGAATATAATGGACCTAGATGCTACTTGGCTGCTGCTCAAAGCATCAATAAATAAATGAATATCTAAACATTTGATCAACTCAACAGCAATGTCTCTTTCCAGAAATCATGACCCACTTATTTAAGATAATCCACAGACCTTGTTGTGAGCAGTTTCATGTAGGAACTATTTTCTTTCTACCAAACTACACCCACCAACTGTATCACTGTGCAGAAGGAAGCATGCATCTACTGCTAGCTCACCTAGCACCACCGAGCTAGCTAGCATTACAGCTCAGCTGAGGAGGATGCTATTAATGTTTACATCCTGCGCTGTCATGAGCTTCTCTTCCTCACGTGCAAGACACAGAAGACAGATGCAAGGATGAGATGCGAGGAGAGATGAACCAAGGAAGCATGCCTTTAGAGGAATGAGACTTCTTTTCCAGTGTCCGTTTCTGATGATGGCGGCAGGTGGATCAGTTGTCAGAGGGCTTCATCAGCTGCAGTGCTGCACTATCCAGTCAATAACTGATATCCGTTTGGGGGGGTGTATCGGTCAGTAAAACGCTCGCTTGAAGGCTGCACTCATATATCCCTCCAAAAGTCTTCTCTCTCCTTGACTCCTCGACTCCTTAGAGTGCATTTAGTGAATTGAGATGTCTTTCAAGATGGCAGGTGTCAATCAATTTCCCAATCAAGTGATCAAGGATAGAGGATAGAGCACTTGAGGAGGGATATTGTGATGAGCCACATGAGTAGGCAAACACTTCCTTCTGTGGTGATACCGTTGGTGGGTGTAGTTTGGTAGTTTGGTAGAAAATAGTTCCTACATGAAACTGCTCACAACAAGGTCTGTGGATTATCTTGAGTAACCGGGTCATGATTTCTGGAAAGAGACATTGCTGTTCAGTGTTTCAAATATTTTTTGTTGGCACTTCGAGCACCACAAGCCGAGTGCTATCTAGTTCCAGTACATTCGAGAGATGATATCGCCAACACTCGGCAACTCACACCAAAACAATCTAGACTGATAAACAGCGCTACAGGTAAGAGGAAAAGTATGAGTTTTTGATTTTGGGGTGAACTGTCCCTTTAAGCCATAAAAAAGTTGGAAAACAGTGTTTTTTGTTGTTAAAAAATCTTTAAATTATATCTGCTCTTCCCTCCTCATTGGGAAATCCAATAAATATAGAAATATGCTTCATTTAAAAAAAAGTTTGACACAAGATGTCTCCTTCTTCCCTGAAGTCCATTCACAGCAGTGAAAAGTAGCTGGAACCAGACAATGTTTGGTAGGTTTACTTTATCAGTTGTTTAGACACTAAATGATCAAAGTTGTTATTGATTTATTTTCTGATTAATGGACCACCGAAGCGCCTCAGCTCCGCACACGCCTGAGATTCTTTGGCTCATTGAGTGAACACACACTCTTGAATATTCATTTTCTTCCCACACTGTCTCCCATTAGCATCTGTGCTTTGTTCTCACAGCTGCCTCCCATGTTCACCCTATTGCACAACTCCGCTGGAATCCAATTCATCCACTCTGCTTCAAGTCATGCAGTCTCTGATAAAGGCGAACACGTCATCCAAATGACTGATAAATATTCACGTATTTACTGGAAAATGTGTTTTTCTGAGGTTGCAACAAATGTTGCAACAAATGGGAAAGCAAAACTACAACTTGACACCTTCTTTGGGATGATTTTGGATCTCCTGCACATCCGGTGAATGACTTACGGTCAGTTGACTTTACAACTTAAGTTTTGGATGAGAACCAGATGACAAGTTTAAACTCTGTGCCACAATTATTGACTTCTCTGGGAGAGAGTCCAACACATATCTGTCTCCAGGATTGTGAAACATGAGCAATAAAAAACACAAAAAGAGTGATTACCCCCCAAACACCTCACAGCCCCCCTTTCCCAAACACACATATACAAACGAGTCTGCCTCATACAAGCACACACATGCAGTCAAACACATGAACAAACAAAATCACAACATGTGTATTTGATCTCAATTATCTTCCTTTCAACATTACTCCTACGTAAATTCATTTGGCTGCCTTGGAAACTCGTCATTACTGCAATGACCTTCTTGGGAAGCCTCAGCAATGTGTGTTCACTTCATGCAAACCCCCCCCTGCAACTCTGGCTTTCTCATGAATCCTGCACACACTTATCAAATGTCCTCTTCTGTGCTCCCGCAGAGGCTAGATACTTTCAGTCAGCACATGAGGATTTGATTCCAGCTCACAAAAACATTCAGCTGTTTCATGTACAGACAGGCTCCACTGCGAGCCTACATTCGGTGCTGCTCTGTGCTGCCAGCAAGTGCCACTAGATGGAGCGTGTATGCTTTCAAAAAGAGCAGTCGGATGCTTAGTGTGTGTCTGACTGAAGGAGTTAAACAATTTGTCATAAACTGGCACATCTGCAAACTGCTAAGTATATTATATAATGTAGGCAATAATAAAAAGAATAAAATATCGGTGGTGAAAGACGTACCCAGATATTTTACTGAAGTAAAAATAGAAATACCACAGTGTTGAAATACTCTGGTACAAGTAAGAAGTCAAATGTAAGCATCAAAATATACCTCAAGTACCAAAAGGACTTATTATGCAGGTCCATTTCCAGGGAATGTGCATCACATTATGGATAATAATTATTTATGCATTAAGGTGTCCACATCTCTTTGATGCTGCAGCTGGTGCAGGTGGAGCTAACTTTAATTATTTTATATACTGCTGGCTTGTGGATGGATTTCCTCCCCCAAGGATCAACAAAGTCTTATCTTAAACTATAATAATACATCATAATTTATTCGCTGATTGCATGTTGCATTATTAATCTGAATTCATACTGTACTGTAACGTGCTTGCTTGTGTAATTTGGTTTTTGCTACTTTATACTCTCACTCCAATACAATCTAGAGCTGGGGTGTCAAGCTCGTTTTAGCTCATGGGTGACATACGGCTCAATTTGATCTCAAGTGGGTCGGACCAGTAAAACCATTGCATAATAACCTATAAAGAACAGCACCTTCGAATGTTTGGCTTTTTTTTTTTAAGTGTGAAGCAAATCCATTCTGAAAACACTCATCCACTTACAAAAAAGACGATGAACAGCCTGAGATGTGAAAAATAAGTGCAATTTCAACAATATGTCTCAAATATTCCACAGTCAGTCTACCAGTAATGAAACTGGCAATGCTGGCATCACCATACCAAACTAAAGTGGAGGCTACTGAGGAGGCAGGTTATTAAGTTATCCCCTGCCTTACAAACCATTTACAAATCAAATGTTTTGAGAACTGAATTCTGGTCAGGGTGAAAAGCATCTGAAGCAGTAGCTACTCACTGTTAAACCTGCTCCTGAAACCTGGCACCTCTTAGCCTTCACAAGTGCATCAATATAAGGTGTGGGAAGTCATCCAGTGGGCTTAATTGGACTCTTTGGTGGGTTGGCTCTGATCTAGAGGATAAATACTGTACTATGTACTGCCCTACTTTTATTCGACAGCTATAGTTAGTTACTTTTCTACTTATGATTTTACCCCCACACAAAAATCCCACATAATAACATAGAAAATAAAATGCATTGTTAAAGATTAAACCAGTAGTTCACTGCCCTTTTAGCCCCTGACCATCTACAACACAAAAAGAAAAAGGAAAAACAACAGTTTGTGGTTGGGGCCCCTTGCCATGTTTCAGATGTGAGTCTTTAGCAGTCCCACCGGAGAGATTTCCTTTTAAAACTTCTCACATGGTCTTTGTTAAATAACTGTACGAGGCCCAGAGAGGTCAAATTATTACATTCAAAAAAAATAAAAATAAAAAAATCAAAGATGAGAGAAAAGTCCCACAAATGGGAACAGATTTGTGTTGCAGAACTTTGTGTTTCTCCTTCCCTCTCCCATTAATCATCTCACAACCTCTCAGATTTATCTTGTGACCCTGTAGAGGGGGCCGACCCCTACGTTTGGAACCACTATACTAAACAGCCTAACTATATATTAAGTAATTAAACCTCAACTGTATTTTTACATTGTTGTATTGGTATTTTTACTACAGCTAATGATCTGAGTACGTCTTCCACCACTGCGACTGTACATGGCGAGCCAGCAGTACAGTGTTATGTGCTGCTAGCTGAACTCCTGTCATTAAAAAGGAAGATGTGAGAGAGTTTGTACCAGGGTGAAACCACAGGAAGGAAGAAACACAAGGGCTAATGAATGAAAACATTCTCCCTGCCTCCTACATCACTGAAGCCCTGTGTGTGCTAACCTGTGGCCTCTCGCTGCACACACACCATGTCTAAGAATAACCAGGTCAATGCATAATGACTTGGCTGGACTGTTGGTTTAGTAAACAAGGAGTGTAATCTCTTTGAAAAATCTGCGCCGACACTTTGAGACGATCGAACTGGGTAGAAATGAGAAATGGTCGGTGAAACTCTTCGGCAATGTCACAAAAGAACAAATACTACAGTACAAGTTGTGCATTCACAAGTTCCATTTAAAAGCTTAGTGTTAAAATATTGATCGAAAAACATGCGAGCAACAATTTAATGTTGTTGCTGGAGCAGGTCGAACATTACTCTCATGCATATCTGTTCAGTTAAAGAATAACATGCAGTCCAGGAAGAAGACATGTCTAAACACTGGCTGGTTTAAAGTCTCAGTTGGAAACATTTTGAAATTTGTATGTTTTTTTTCCCCCAAAACATTTGTACCATATCTAAGGCACACATATCTAGTAAAAGTACAATCAGTGTTTAGACTTTTTTGAAATGTTTCTCCCAAAATGTTTGACTACTGAAACATATACACTGTAATAAAAAGTATTATGCCCTCAATGGCCACTATTAGGTACACCTTGCTAGTATCAGGTTGGACCCTTTTTGCCTTCAGGACTTAATTCTTGGTGGCATAGATTCAACAAGGTGCTGGAAACATTCCTCAGAGATTTTGAAGGCAGGATGGATCCATGCTTTCATGTTGTTTACACCAAATTCTGACCCTACCGTCTGAATGTGGCAGCAGANGGATATTTTCTCTTTTTGGGACCATCCTCTGTAAACCCTAGAGATGGTTGTGTGTAAAAATCCCAGTAGATAAGCAGTTTCTGACAGACCAGTCTGTCTGGCACCAACAACCATGCCACATTCAGTCACTTAAATCACCTTTCTTCCCCATTCTGATGCTCAGTTTGAACTTCAGCAGGTCGTCTTGACCATGTCTACATGCCTAAATACATTGAGTTGCTGCCACGTGATTGGCTCATTAGTCATTTGCATAAATGAGCAGTTGAACAAGTGTACCTAATAAAGTGGCCGATATGTGTATATACTGTATAAACATGTAAGGATTGTGTTAATCAATCATTATCATAACATTTTAGTTGAGAAGTCAATATACAGTATTTAGTTTGCAAGATTGAATCATATTCCCTCAAACTAATTCCCTTAACTTAACTTATAATATGCCTAAAATAATATAAAGACAAATGTTTTATGACCAATAAAACTTTATTACTACAGACATAACAATTGTTCCCATCAAACCTTAACCATTTATTTGGAAGGACAAACACTACTTATAGTGTCACTTAAGTCTCTATATGAAGAAGAATGTCTTGAAAGTAAGACCCCAAGTGATTTCAGCTTTTTGAAAAAAATATAAACCCAAAACAAAACATAAAAAAGCTATTAAGCCGCTGCTGTCAGGCTTTTGAACACTTTAACTGGTGCATCCTCAAAAGGTGACAAATAGATTCAATATCTTCAAGAAAAATACACACACCAGAGAGTGTTACGCAGTTGTGTTAAGCTCACACAAACATCAAATGAGCCCACAAGGACCAATCTCAAAGTCGTTTACACCACAGATGTCCTGGGGCTCGGGAAAAACAAGTGAACTCATAATATCTAAGACATTATCCCTGAAGGAAACCTGGAGACCGTTAAAAATAACACAACAGAACGGACACTGGAGAGGATTCAAGTCCAATCTCTTAGCCGAGCTCCACTGGGGAACACTGTTGTAATATAGGGAAGAAATATTCACATGTTAGTGAGTTTGGATTTTGGGAATCCTTCTTAACTCTTCAAACATGCTGTAATAGACTATACTAGTCTATATGATGAAGCTGACTATGTTTCCTCACTTTAAAAGGTTTAAAATTAAGTACAGGTTAAAAACTTGCTTGATTGTTTGCTAGTAGCTGTTAGCTTGTGGGGTTACTGGGGTAGCACATCTAGTTCAGCCGATTTAAGGTTACATCTGCTTCCTTGTTTTCAGTTTTGTTAGTATTTCCTGCTTTATTTTGACGCTCACCCTTGTCTCTCATTTCAGGTAATTCACTTCCTGCCACTGTGTGATCACCTGCCTCGCCCTGATTGGTTCCACCTGTCCCTCATTACCCCTCCTCCTGTGTGTATTTGGTCCACCTGCTGCCCTTTGTCTGTGCCAGGTCATTCTCAGTTTTCTTGAGCACATGTTCCAGCCAGCTCTTCCTAGTGTTGTCTTGGTTTTTGATCAGATATTTTGCATTTTTGTATTCTGCTTCAGGCCCTAGCTTTTGGAAAGTTTTGTTTGTATTTTTGGACTGTTTCACTGTGCACCGACGTTTATAAAAGACCTCGTGTTTTTGAGTCCTGCACCTGAGTCCTTTCTTTGTTGGTGCCAGTCTGATAGCAGAAAGGAGGGCTTAGGAAAATAGCATTTTGATGCTAAAACATACTTCAGCTACATGGAAAGCAGGAAAGCTACATAATAATAATAGTAACACATTTTTGATTCATTTTTGTATTTTTACAAGACACCCAAGGACACCTCACAAAACCAAAATAAGACAGTCATCACATAACACATCTTAATGAAATGCATATACATGTAACCGGTGGACTGTAGTGTTTTTGTGTTGCATTGTGTTGATATGAAGAGGCCCAGACTGTGGATATCTTTCGAGGCGATCTCCGTTTATTCCTGACAACTGACAGCAAGAGGTAAAAACAAAATCTTTCGTCAATTACAACCATATTACCTCGAGCCCCTACACACATTAAGTGACACATGAATATGTTAGCATAAAATAAACTTATAAACATAGCTTAACAGCACTTAAACACAGAAATTACTATGAGAGCGATTTCCCTCACCAATGGAGTACAACAGCAAAAGAGGAGAGATAAGGTGGGAGACATCCCTTTATAAGTAGGGTACCCCCAAAGGTGAACGTAGGGGTACAGAAGCTGAGTATCAAACGTTCCACATATTGACTATAGAGGTCTAAGCATGTCAGGTAATTATAATACTTAATATTACAAATGTACATATGACTTTGTTACACATATCACTGCTGTATAATTGACCCTGTTACCTACAGATAAGAGAACATATTCATTAAACATACTATGTAACACCAGGAAAGGCTGATCTAAAAAGTTGAGAACAGCCTGTTCAGTTTTCAGTTGCAACTTAAATGAAGAAAGTGACGTGCACTGACACAGACCCTGAGGAAGGGCATTCCACAGATTAAGGCCAGTAACACTACAGGCCCGGTCACCCATGGCACAGAGCCTGGAGGGGGAGGCGAGATTAAGTTGGCTTCAGAGGAACAGAGCGAACGAGACGGTGTGTGCAAATGGAGAAGAATGATATAAAAACCTTGAAAATAGTGTCTCTGAGCGTTTATAGACTTTTCGTCTGGGTTGATAAACTGCATCTGCTGATGATGCAGATTATGATGCCTGCATGACTGAAAGCTGTGAGACAGTTACTAAATGGACCTTGTGGTGAGACGGATTTCTCAACCTTTTTTTCCAAGGTCAAGAACTTCTTTTTTAATGTGTGTTGAATCAACTTTATAGTCATTCTACAGGCTGTAGTTTGTGTTACCACAAAGCTGTACTTACTGTAATCATATTACAGTAGTAAATTTGCGTTGTTACCCCCCCACTGCTGTACATAAGACACTGTTAATGTCTGACAATTTGTTAAGACGTGAAGAGCTTGAATGTCTGCATGGTGTTTAAGTGTCGGCTACAATCCAGAACAGATTGCTCTGTTACCCGACACTCCTCCGCTTCTTCTTTTAGAGGGACAAACAGGGATCGAAGATGGATGGCCCCGGGCTCTCCCCCTGTGAACATGAAAATGCCTCGCTAGCAGAGCAGCTACAAGTCAGCAGGATGTTGATATTATTCTGCCCCTGACAGGTCCATACAGGGCTCCCTTCTCATCCTCACACGATATTAAAATGCTGACATGGAAACCAGCTGCTGAAAAACCCCAGAGTCATCAGACCATCCCTAATGCGTCCCTGAAGTATGAGAGCAATTACTAACTTTCAGGGCTTTATATATTATCCAAACTAATGTGTGATGGTGAGGTACAGAAGCAGCTTCGTTAATAGAAAATAGAACTCCTGGTTGTAATAAACATAATCCAGGTACAATGCACTGTAATAACTTCAGATTTACCAATGACAAAAACTCCACAAAAGACAAATATTATTCAAATCATGTTTATTTTTGAAGCAACAGCAGGCAAACATCACTTTAACTTTAAAAGCGAGCCGTGATTTAATGAGCCAAAAACAAAAATTAAGCGAATTCACAACTGATTTTCATCATGGCAGTGAATTGTATGAAATTCTATCAAACAAAGAAGTTGAGATAAAACATTTATTTCAGGATGCGGGTGACTCAGTGAGTTGTTTTTATATCAACAACAACAACAACAACAACAACCCATGAAAACAAAGCTTGTGCATTCAGGGACGGATTCGTCCTTAAAGTGCAAATGAGTAAACATTTCATTTCTACGATCAAAGGTAGTAATTTACTCTGCATGTCCACAGTACACTCATGCACACAGGCGCACACTCTAATTATGCTCTCATAGACACACACATACACACACATACGCACACAGACGCACACACACACAAACCAAGCATCCTGTTCATTAATATCCCTGTAAACACAAATAAACAGATTTTCCTGAATAACAGCATGGAAAGGGAACAGACCACATTAACATGTGTAGGCAGGATAAAGTGTGGGCAGTTGTGTTCACATGCGGCAATGTTAAATCCAATCCCTCACCCCCCCAAAATAAAATCTCAAATATATTGGAACATTAATGTACATGTAAACATGCTCTCTGTCTGTGGGATCTGACGTCGCGCTACAGTAAACAGTCATGCCCATTTTTTAAAAAAACAATACAAAAAGATGAGAACTACACACCTAAAAAAAAACCGACTAGTCAAAAAAAGAAACTGTTGCAGTTTACTCATGCCACAACATGAATGTGCACGCTTTAGCACCACAGAGGAAAAGATAAAAGCAGAGCTGTTGGTAATCGCTTCATTGTCTGTGTACGCCTTTAAAAACAGAGTGGGCATCTTTCTCGTTGCTTATGGTCTGATTCATAAATAGAATCACTCACAAACCACCAGTGGACCAAATTATCTGGGGCTAGTCCTATTTGCTGGGAAAAAAATAGATCCTCTGCTCACCATCTGTGACTAAAGGGGCCTAACAAGACCTGATAGAGGCAGTAATCAGTTCATCGGCAGCTCATCCCCGAACACTGTGTGTGTTGTCTGCATGTCCGCGTGTGTGTGTATCAGGCCGAGGTTTTTCTCCACACAGCTGCAGCATTGGTGTACCAACACCAGCTGAAGCACCAGCGCTGGAGAGTTAAACTAAAATGGATTCAGTATGCCTCATTTACTCACCGAAACTCACCATTTATTTAAAGACAAATCCTGACTAAATACTGTGGCCCAACAGAAAAATGAGGATTATTTTGTGCGAACATAATCTCACTGCAGTGGAGTTCTGACTCCAAACATAAATATAGCAAAAATGTCAGTTGAAATTAAACGACTTCTTAAAGGTGCAGTGTGTAGGATTTAGGCGGATATATTGGCATGAATGGAATATATTATTAAAATTATGTTTTCTTTGGTGGATAATCACCTGAAAATAAGAATCGTTGTGTTTTAGTTACCTTAGAATTAGGCGTTTATATCTACGTAGGGAACAAATTCTCGTCCACGGAGTCCGCCATGTTGCTACAGTAGCCCAGTTGGACAAACCAAACATTGGCTCTACATTGGGCCATTCCCATTTTCACATCAGCCACTGTAGTTAGTGACAAGCCGAACTGTTTATCCACCTCTGTGGATAATTCGGCTCCCTGTAAAAACCTCCTGAAGGTCTGGATCTTAAGTTATCAGAGAAAAAAGGTGAGCTGTAACAAGCCGAACAGTGTCAAACACTGATTTGTAACGTGAAACTGATGAAGCTCAGCGTAAGTTCAATCTTGACTCTCCCTCCCACTCCCACTGCTTCCTCTAATCAGCTGTCTATGGGTGTTCACTCTTCTGGTTATCCAATCAAACTTCATAACGATCTCTATCAGCCAATCAGGATGCTACTGCAAAATTTTAAATCTGCTCTCTCCTCTGCTGCTGTCAGCTGTCATTTTAGGCAGAATTGTCATGCCATTCTCCACCCCGTTCACCTCCAGCCATCGTATCCAGAGTCCAGGACAAGCTCAACAAAGGCCCATTCCTCTACTTATCCTGAACATCAGCACTTATCCAAATTCTCCACATCTTCTTCTCATCTCATCCTCACCACCTCTACCGCCACAAGTGTCTAGACCACAGGAGGGCTGCCTATTCGACTATGGATTCATCACCCTTCTTATATCACACTATCTTGATGAGGTCTAATCGCCAAAGACTCTTCACATTTTTCATTCTCATGTGCACATGTAAGAACGAGTCTCTTCTGACTGAACTCTATTCAGTGTTTTTACTGGTTTTAATCACCTGATCTGTTTGTTTTGGCGAGAGAGAGACCTCTGCAAATATTTTAGCTCCCGGTAAAACCCTCCTGAACAATGAACACTGAAGAATCCCTAAGTAGGAGTTCACGCTAGGCACACCATAGAAATTACAGCTGGTTGCAGTCTGCTATTCTCACAACTGGATGCTACTAAATCCTGCACACTGCTCCTTATTGCAGGATATTTAGTTACTTCTTCAGGGTTTTCACAGAAATGGGGCAGCAGGGGTGAAATTGTCAGAGAGATCAGCTGGGTAAATGTGCTGGAGGGATGTGAATTAGTAACACTCCCCCTTTCCTCAACTGCTACTGTCGAGGTGCCCTTGTGCAAGGCACTTAAAACCCAGCTGCTCAAGTCGACAGTGGTAAATAATGGGAAGCTTCAAGGTGTGAGAGCACAAACTGTTCACTGAGAAACAGCAAACATGTTCAGTTAAACTTCTCCTGAATCAGTGAAGGTCAGATCGATCCATAAATAAATTCTGAGCGTCTGTACAACCACAGAGCTGCCTGCACTGCTGAGCTTCAGTAGTCAGAGCATCCAGAGGGACACATAACACAGTTACTTATTTTTAAGTTATTTTCAGAAAACACGTGGGTCACTGTAAGCATCTGCCACAATGGCAGCTGCTAACACAGGAGGCTAGACTTAGGGCGAGGTGATACTGAGAGATATGAGGGGCAGCCAGTCAAAAAGAAAGCAGCTCAGGGCGATCACCTCCCACAGAAGTGCAGTGGCACATTTTTTGACATGTTTTCTTCTCCAAAGCCCCAGGCTTGAAGCTCCAGCCTGTCCTCCTCCTCCTCTTTATCATCTTCCTCTCCATCCCCCTCCTCGTACAGACTGGGCTCCTCCACAGACGTCTCCATGTTTGGGTTGTAGCCACTGAATGTCTGCGCCTCCCTGTACTCGTAAATAGTGGGGAGGCTACTGCGCAAACCAAAGCGGCGCCGCAGGGCCACAAGCAGCGGCTGCGGCACGGTGAAGATATCCACATTGTTGCCCAGGTCGACCCAGGCCAGGCTGGGGAAGCTCTTAGGATCCTTCACTGCGTCTGTCAGGTCTTTCAGAATAGCCACTGTCAGACGGTTGCCATTGACGGCCAGTATGGTCAGTTTCGGCAGGCAGCCGAGGTGGGGCAGCAGCAGCCGTAAGCTCTCGTCCTGCAGCTCTGTGAAGCTCAGGTCCACAGCCGACACCGCGTCACTGCTACTCTGGAGGTAGAAAGCCACACGGTGGACATCTCGGCCAGACAGCGGGATGCCTGACAGGTTGACCACATCGCCGGACAGTTTCTTCTTCAGGGTGGTCTTTAGGCTGAAAGAGGAAAAAACAAACTTCTATCACTTTGTTTATAAGTTGGATTTTTGAGACACACAACAGCCATTTGTTAGGTGTGCTAATTCTTCAGTGCTGGCAGTTAGTTTTCCAAAAGTGTGTAAAGACAAACGATCTTTACTTTATGATGCCGGGGTTACTGATTTTAAGGGCTCTGTAATGGGGTGCCACACTGTCCCACAAGTACAGGGGAACTGCAAAGCACGCAAAAAACAAAACAGTATTCACCAGTAGAGTATGGAGAGTGTAGCAATCAATAATGTAAAGAAGAGAATTTGCATTTAAATGCGTCTCGGTCTGAGTTCCCTAAGCAGCAAATTCTGTCTCCTGGGCTGAATGTCATCCACTGAGGAGCACCAGCTGTTTTCAGTTTCGTGTGTCACTTCTTTCTCGTAAAGCCACCTCTAAGCCAGCTCTCTAAGTCTTTAAGTGCGAAACAACCATAAAAAAAAAATAAATAAATAAATGACTGGAAAACAGAGTAAACAAGGCAGAAAAAGAAAATGTTGGCCCTTCTGTCAGGGCCAATTAGCAACAGATGTGTCACCTTGTTTTGAGCTGCAGTTGTAGTTTCAACCTCGGGACAAGTGTCATTTTGTAAACAAGGATTCAGGAGAAAGAAGCATCTTTTTGAAAATCAGGTCACATGTGCTAAGGGGTTGTGGGTGACACATGAATAAGCTCCTTGAGCTCATCTGGAAATTTTGAAAAATGTGAGAACTCACTAGTGTGATGCCCTGCTCTAAGGGCTCTGACACACCAAGACAGAAGAGGAATGTAAGTGAGGAACGCAAACAAACGACTATAGTTAAGAGGACGTGATCAAAATAAACTTGTTTTTTTTTTTTAGCCAATGAAATCTTTAGCAGAAATGGTTAGTAATTCTTTGTGCTATTGTTTGCTAGCGCACGGTAAATATTATTTGTTCCTGTAACACTAGGTTGTGTTGTTAATGTGATACTTTTCTAACTAGCATCTTGAATCGATCCTGTCAGATTTCTGGTTTCTCTTTTTGAATGATAAATACAGATTACCACCGCCTGCTGTTATGGAGAGTTATTTCTTCTCACGCAGGCACAGGCCGTACATGCAAGCTGGCCATTGGCTGCAGTCTTTGTAGTCTGTTCAAGTGCAACTTTTTGGCTGTATCACAGGCAACGTGAGAAGATGCAGCAGTCAGCTTTCATCGCCAGTAGCTCTTTGATGTTGGTTGTAACCTTGTTTGATGGACAATTTTAAGAGGAAGGATCAAAATCGATGCAGCACAACCGGATATATTGTCTTTTTTTCCCCCATGTAATCTCCTTCAATGTCAAAACCTGGTGTCTACATTACCCACAATGCAACTTGACCGCTAACAATCCTGTGGGAAATTCGGGTATGTTGTGCTCGTAGCTAGAGATAGGAAGTGGGATAGAGACGTCAGGGAAGCTAACTTCTTTCTAACTCCACACATCCAGTTTGTTTTTCTATTTTATTTAGTGGCCAGCTTAACTGACACTAGTGACCTCACTTGAGGCAGAACATGACATCATTGGTGGCAGTATAGTAACGCTCATTTCAGACCAATGATTCCTGATGAGACGAAACCACTTTAGAACGTTGCGGAGAAAAGTTGTAAAGTGGCCATCTGAGCTCGACTAAATCTGGCTGATGGTGTCACCGGCAACTCCGCTGGTCAAATCACTGGCAGCTGGTTTTAGAATATAAGGCTGGTCACCTATTTCCTAATTCAGCTTGTATTGAAGTCCACTGTCAAGTGTTCGCTTGCTGTGGCAAGTGCTCTATTCCCACCAAGCCCTCTGTTTCTGTCCTCACGATGCGCTGGTATCAGATGGTGTGTTGCTGTTGCTCGCCGTTTCGTCACTACTACAAATGCAACCACAGCCAATATCTCACTATCACTATCCTCATTCATATTTTAAGAAGCTACAAATTATATTCAGCCACAAAATAAGCCCGAAAAGCTGCAAACAGAGTGGAGGTACAGTGAGTTGTTGCATAGAGGTGATACACCGTCTCATCTAGTTGCATTGGTGTGAACCGTCAGCTTTTTAGAACGTTGCAGAACGGCAAGTAGTAGCATATTTTAACTCATCTTGTTGAGTCTTTTGTCTGAACTGGGCTTTAGAATTTGAATTGAAAAGTTGGTGGAATCCTCCTTTAAATATCAAGGGGTGTGAATTGTTTTTGCGCCTCAGTTATTTTATGGATGACATAAGATGTTATATGTTAATTAAAAGGGCTGGTAGCTGGATTTTATAACCTTCAGATGGAGCCAGGCTAGCTGTTTCTCCCTGCTCCCAGTATTTATGCTAAGGTAGTTCAGTCAGTTCCTGGCAGTATCTTTATTTTTCTTGTACACACAAGAGTTGTATCCACCTTCTCATTCACAGCTCAGCAAGAAAGTACAAAAGCAAATTTCCCAAAATGCTGAACTTTTCCTTTAACTTTTGTCAGACTGTGATAAATGTCTTCTGAGACATTATGTGGGACAGACAGGAGGATAAAAGGGTACTGGATGGATGGATGAACACACTATGGAGGGACGTAAATGGGTGAGAAACGAGAGCGATAAAAGCAAGTGATCATCTATTTCAGTCCAAATGACTTGAGACAACAGGTGTGAGGTGAATCCATCTTAAGGAAAAATACGACTGTAACCACCGCAGCTGTCAGGTTAGATCATTGTCTTCCTCGCCGCCTCTGATAGCACACTGCGATCTAAAACAGCATGTTCTCCCTATACCAGAGTGTGGTTAAATATGCATAGGAGAGCTATAAGGAAGCTGTATGCATGTGACAGTAGCACTTGAGAGTTAAGGGCCATCTACACCACGAGCGATAATGATGTGAGCATCACTGAAAAAATGATAACATTCTGTAAACAGTGGCGCCAAACACAAGACGCGCTCCAGCTGTGTGGCCCTGTTAATTTAGGTGGATTTTGATTGGCTCTCAGTGTTTATATCAGTCATAAAATTGCTCTGAAAATGATCCCAACAATATCATTGGCCACTGCCATTGTTGTTACACTTTCGGTGTGGGCTCTGCCATCCACAAAAAATATTAAGTTATTGTTCCTTTGTGGTCGGCCCTTAAGACAGAACTACAGTGCATTAGACTTTTACTGGCATGTAGACTCAGAGGCAAGACATCTGCCGAACAGATGACAATGCAGTGGAAGTGTGGGAGACTTTGTTTAAAAAAATTAGACAAACAGGAGAAAATTGTTGTGTTTAACTGGCCGAAGGTTTATCCTCTCTTTGTCTTAGTCCTGTTTGCCTTCGCTCGTCCCTCTGCCTCCTCAGGCACGGAGAGGATTATCCTCACATCTCTCTCCCCTCTCTCTCTCTGGTCTGTTTGAGAGCCTTAAAAATCGGCAGCCTGTGCTCTTTACATCTGTCACCCTTTCTGCTCGGTTAAGGCAAAGAAAAAGATCTGTAGCACATTGGGCTGTGATTCGCAAGATTATTGATTCCAGGAGTAGGCTATAATTCATCTCTCCCTCCTTCACATCCTAACTCTTGCTCACTGCCTCTCACTTTCTTGCTCTTCTATTTCTTGGCCTATTTCTTTTCTCTCCGATAATCCCACTGACTTTCTTGTTCTATATTTGATCTGCTGAAGCACCTGTAATCTCTCTTTCATTTTTCATTTTTTTCACTGGCTAATTGTAGTTGTAACTTTATTAAAATTCTTACCTATCGAAGTCCATACTAATTCTGCCTGTATGTGTTTCCCTAAACTATTTATTAAACATTATAAGACTGCAAATAACAATTGTTTTCTATATTTAATCGTTTATTCCAGTGGTTCCCATGTTACATCTGAGGGGTCGTGAGAAGACTAACAGAATAGGAAAGCAGAAAAAAAGTATTTCTACTGCACAACATTATCCTGGTTTTTCTGTCCTTTTCTAGTCTTTGCTTTTTGCCTGTGAATTACTGGATCATTTGACATCTTCAGACCACTTAAAAGTATTAAGCAGTCAGAGACAAAAAAAAGGACTGTTTGGTTAAGAGTCTACAGCCATCAGCTTTACGAGGCTACACTGAGGCACAGACATGCCTCGTGCTACATGCTAACAATGACAATGCTAACATGCTGATGTTGGTGCTTCACAAAATGTTAAGGAATCACCAGAGTTGTTATAATTCATCCTGAGGGGAACATGAATGTCTGAACCAGTTGTCACGGCAATCCATTGATAAGATGTCAAAATATTTCACAGAATAAGTAAAAGCTTCGACCTGCTAGTGGTGCTAAAGAAAAAGTCAGGAGATCACCAAAGTCAGTAGAATTCATCTTCTCAAAACCGTGAATGTCTGCACAATATTTCATGGCTATCCATCCAGTAGTTTTTGAGGTTTGTCAATCTGCAGCAAAGTGGTGGAACGACCGAGACGCCAAACCCACAACTAGTGGCAATGAAGGCTGACGGTTTTGTCTCCTCATATCGCCTGTGTCTTTGACGAAAAAGTTGCACTTGAACACGCCACAAAGACTACAGCCAACTGGAAATAACTCTCCATACCAGCAGGTGGCGGTAATCTGTATTTGTCATTCAAAGGGAAACTGGAAGACTGACAGGACGGATTCAAGACGCTAGTTAGCCAGTTAGCATATTAACAACACAACCAAGTTAAAAGAACAAATGATATTCACCGTGCTACTGTGTGCTAGTGGACAAGTACACAAACAATAATGAACAATCTCATTAAAGAGCTTAATGGATGAAAAATAATCTTAACCTTATATAATAGGTTTGCTTGATCTCACGCCCTCTTGATTTTAGGTGTTTGTTTGCTTTTTGATCCATTTCTTTTCTCATGCATGGAGCTAAACCACCAATAAGAGGGATCTCACTCACCTATGGGCTTCGCCACCCCAATTAGACGTGCTGAATCGGCCAAAAAACATTTGACAAGGGCCGATAAAGGCTGACTAGTTCCAATGTTGTGGAACACGCTGCAAAAACAAGGACATCAGATGCTCACTGATGGCCCTACACTGTCGGCTTAGTGCGTCAGGCCCCTTGCAGATAGACATTGCCATCTCTAGAGCCATGGCTAAAAATGCATGAAACCACAGGTTAAGTCCTCCACATCGCAGAAAATAGTAAAAGATGTCAATCACTATTTTCATTAGCCAAAGTTAATGTTTTCAAAATGCTTGTTTTGTCTCACCAACAGTCAAAAACCTTAAGATATTAAATTCAGTTCAGTTCAATGATATAAGCAGTAAATCCTCATACCCAGACACTGAAACCACTAAGTGTTTGACCATTATTGCTTGACGAATCCCGAAATGATTAATTGATTGTTAAATAGATATTGATAAATTTTATGTCGATCTAGGTAATGTACTTTTTGACTAATCGTTTCAGCGCTCAAACATTATTGACCTTGACTGTAGCATCTAAAAGTGCCAGGAAAGTCTGACGGCATCCGCAGCTTCTTGGCACACTCGACCGCTGCTGTGACTTCAAAGCGTTTACTGTACCGCTGTGCAGCCTCTGCACTTTACTGTAATGAAACTGATTATGGGCATTGAATTTTGTTCTCTTGGACTTATTTATAGGAGGGTTTTCCAACTTGCGCTGAAGCCCTCCTCTCTCACCTGTGTGCCTATATTTATGTAGGAAGAGCTGTTCCATGAGACAAAGTCAGGCAGCAGCACTGTAGCTGAGTGGGTGGTGCAGGGGGAGGGTGGGCTCTAATGTGTTTTTAATGAGACAGAGTAAAGACGACTTCAGACTTCCTTCCAAATCCTCTGCCTCCCAGCTCCGTGGGCACAGTTCCACCCACAGGCTGCTCGGCTGGCCGCAGGCACAGGGGCACAGATAGCATTTCTAAAGCCACAGTGTACAGTGTAGTCCATCACCCATAAATGATAACAACATAAACAACAAAATGTCTCATCTTGCTCCCTCTGATGTGGCTGCCATGCTCGTAGGCAGTGTTGCATATCCTCTTGGACCAGCTTAGACACAAACAACTTCAAAGGATAGTGTACCCAGATAAACACGATGCGCAACAAGAGCGTCCCCTGCATCGGGACTCATTCGAAACCAAACATCTGAGGGAAATCCATTTATTGACATCCTCAGGAGCAACTGATATAATAGTGCAGGAATCTAATAAGAGCAGACTATCGTATGTCGAACTATTGGCTGCGTAAATGTGGGTTCAGGCAGGCTGTCTAATTGCTTTTCATAGCCTGTCTTTCCTCGGGGATGTTGTTAACTTTTACGCACTGAACAAGGGTCCTTGCTGTTCTATAGTTATGTAAACCCCAGAGGTAGGGAATAAAACATCTGGGGTTTGTGATGTTGAGACAGTGTGCAGGCAAAGAGGCCGAGCTTACAGAAAAGGTCAGAACAAAACCCGAGAATGTGTTTTTTAATGAATCATTTTAATGAAACAGTGTTTTGAGATAAGGTGCCGAAGAATCAGTGATTCGATCTGTGTTTAAACTGCAGTGGGAGGAGTTCATGCTGGATAACAAACCTACAGTGGCTTGATCTATCGCGCAAGCTGCCAGTGTTGATACAGAGATTTACTCAGGCAGCCTCAGCTGCCCAGCGACTATTGCAACAACTGCACACTAAACACCTCTGCTTCAATGATCTCTTCCCACAGCAAGAGTGGAAATCTGCATTGAAATATACAGTGCACACCTTTCTGATAATGTGTGAAGTGTGGCTTTTGGCACTGTTATTTCCCCCAGTATTTACCACATAAAACATACAGCGGTATATTGTGTAGAGAATATTATATAGACCAGCTCCAAAACCTCCACTTCTGTTTCAGATCTTATTAAAGGTTGTCTGAGATGGCTCTACTTAGTGCGACCAATTATCTCCTCTTCACCTCTGATGTTGGCAGGTCTGCACTGATTTTCTGTGACTTTATCTCCTACCTGTTGAGCAGCCAGTTAACACTTACCACTGGCAATTTAACTCAGCTACTGCCCCTCTGAGCTGTGGAGAACATCAAGGCTCTGTCCTTGGTCTCCTTCTATTTCTCATCTATGTGCCTCCACTTGGTGGAATAATAAGTAAGTTGCATTACTATGTTGATGACATGCAACTCTATGTATTTGTAAAATCAGGGACTACCAGTCTCTGACTAACAACTCAACTTAAACTCTAAAGAAATATCAGAAATAATCCTGTTAAGGATTCAACTCGTTAATTTAGTGATAAATTTGATAACCTGCCATCCTCGCTTAAAGTACATTATGCAATCAGTGGTCTGGCTCCAACATATACAAGTATCTTTGAGCTTTTGTGCCTTTATGTACCTGTGCTCAACCTCAGATCCTGGACAAAACTCTGCTAGCAACACCCCAATCTAAAACTAAAGGAAGTCTGGAATTTGCGGTCAGGAGCCTTAAACTCTGGAACAGCGACCCTGATAAACTTTTTCTTGCTATCAGTGATTTCCTTTAAATCTCAGAAAATATGTTCCTCACATGTTTTTGCAAACCAAGGACACATTACATTTGTATATTATTTTGTAGCAGATATGTTTAAATCTTTATATTTCTCAACAGCGCTGTGATGAGGTTAGGTTTAGGCACAGTGTTCGCTTGGTTATTGTTCGGAAAGGATCATGTTTTGTCTTAAAACATCCACATTTGGTGGCACAAAAGCTGCTCTAATAGCCGGGACAGGTCAGAAAAAATACCCAGGTTCGGTGGCTCAAATTCCACAGGGAAATGCCGCAATGTGTCAGTGAAAAACACTCAGGTTCTGTCGCTCAAATGCAGTTGGGGAATGCTGCAATGTGTCGGTAAGAAACACCCAGGTTCTGTGACACCATTGGTATTAAGAAATGCTGCGATGTGTAGCTAAAAAAAACAGGTTTGGTGCCACAAACAACGGTAAATGCTGTAAAGGACAGCCAAAAGATGACTAGTTTCAAACAGTCTGCAGCTTGTCAGGTGTCTCGCCGAGTTAACACGCCATCCACCATCCCCTCCACCTCCCTGATGACAAAGGTCAGCTTATATATTATGCCATTTTAAAAATGTTGATGTTATATATCATATTAAATGTGCAAATGTGATGTATTCATGGTCTGCAGAGATGTAAAATGTGAACATTTTCTCCTGGTAACTGGGCTGAAAAAAACCTATTACAATATGGCATTTCTGTGCTGGAGTGCTATACGAAGAAAGGTTATTATTATTATTTTATTATTCCATTTTTATCCCTTTGTGCAATACATTCCCAGACAAGATGAAAGCCTCTCCATTTAAGGTTGGGTCAGGTCCATTGACTTCTGTAATCACTCATTTTCTAACCCATGTCTCATCAGCAGCATTACTCTGCAGCTTCTCTACTACATCATTCTGCTAATCAGTTTCCACTCGAATGCAACCAAACAACACTCCCTCTACACTTAACCTAAAAGAAATGAAGTGGCCGAGAGGTTAACATTTTAAAAAGGGCTGAGAGGGTCGGACCAACACGTACATTCTCCTAAATTAAAATACAATAACATTTTTACAAGGAGAATCGTACAACCCCTCAATACTCTGCCACCTGGGTGAGAGTTAAAAGGAAATGGCAGGAGAAACTTGTAATGTGTCCACCCACATAGAATACACGTTCCCCTTCATTTACTCTCATGAATCAGTAATACATCAAGAGACGGGGGGAGTGTTAGAGGCCATATTTTTTTCCTCGTGTTCATGTGCAGTGGGATTTCATGTAACAATGTGTGCAGTGTGTACTAAGACTGGTCTTGTTTGGTAAAATAAATATTTTTAACGTTTTTACCTCTTCTTGTTTGCCTAAGCATTCAAGCTTTTTTTCAGCACTGCTGTATGATCACAGCGACTTCATTGAAGCTAGATGATTTGGTACACATTTCATAACACCCTTTACAAAGCACCTTTTAACGTTTAACTGATAGCAGTATTAGCTTTTTTGGGAAATGCTCTTACTCTCTTTCTTGATGAGCGTTAGATTAGAATATTCACGTACTGATGTTATACTGTCTCAGAAATAGTGGCGATAAATGATATAACCGCCATTTTGAGACCATTTTATGCCACTGATATGATGATAATAGCATAATAATGCAGGTACATCCTTTCAAAGACCAATGAACCTTTAACACTTGAAAATATCCAGACATTTGAATTGGGAAATGAAAAAAGTATTCAACTAATCTGAAGAATGACTTACCACTGGTTAATATATATAAGGAAGTACATATGAAATGTGTAGCTTTATAAGAATAGCCCAAAATTACACACTTTGAGACCTAATACAACTATAACAGAGTGGTGCAAATTTGAAAATTTTTATCACTCCTGGTTCCCTCATCTGGAAGTAAATGTGTATTTTTAAATGTTTTTTTTTTGTTATATGCCTGAAATAATGACGGTGGTTAACACATATTAACATATTTTCACGTTTTGTTCTATTACAATATGTCAGTAGAAACCTACTTGTGAATTTCGAAGCCTCTATGTGTCTTAAAAATATGGTTGCTAACAAGTGGTTAAATGAGACTACAAAGCGTCATCATGCTGAACATGGCTTTACAGCCTCATTATGAAGGCGACATTGAAGGCGTCTGTGGTGTAGTTTATTTATAGCCTAATGTTAGCTTTTCAGCTTTTTTTTGACTGCATTTAGGCTTCAAAAAAATCATAAAAGTGATGTTCTTTTGTGAATTTTTTCTTGCTGAACAAATCGTGTACATATCAAATCAAAATCAAATCAACTTTATTTATATGGCACTTTTCATACAACAGTAACACAAAGTGCCTCACAGAGGTTAAAAACAACAAAGATCAAAACAGAAAACAAAAAGAAAAGAGAAAACCCAACCCTCCCACCCAACAAAAAGCTATTTAGCTCATAAAATTGAGTTAGTAGCTAGGTAAGAATGATCTAAAACAGAGACATAAAATGCATCAAAACTAAAACCTATAGGCTAACTAAAATAACAAAAGATAAAGGTTAAATG
>NC_065514.1:19916247-19944994 GCF_006386435.1 Epinephelus moara | reverse complement strand
CTAAGATGACAGATGCTGAATATATACTCCCTATCTGATGCTGTGGCTGTTTGTGGTTGGCTGAGAGGGATGTGAACTCATTAGTTTGCGGCTGTGTTAATCAAATCAGGTTGGGCAAGGCTTTTTTTTACGCCTTCGCGCGGCGCATTTAAGGGCGAGGAGAGGGGCTCATTTGATTGGTGTGATGTGAATGGGCTGTGTAAAACCCACTCCACGCCTTCTCTCCTCCCTCTTTCCGACTTGCGCAGGTAGGAGGGACGGAGGTGGGAAAGAGGAGTAGCTGCGCCAGGCGCATGGTGTGTCAAACTTGCACCGCCAACTGGCCAACTGGCCACACCCAGTTGGCGAAGCGCAGGTGCGCTGCGCCCCCGCCTCGCCCGGTCTGCGAAACTAGAGCCCCTCGTCTTTTAAGTGTTGTTTTATTTTTCTTTAGGTTTGTGCAAGTAAGCAGGGTTGGAGAGAAAAAAATACAAGAGAGAATTGCTGTGTTTCTTATAATGGTCTGGAAAACCTTGCTGTTTCTTCTGGTGACATTTTAAAATGTTGGTGACATTCTTATGTAAACAAACATCCATGTAAACACAACAGGCAATAATGAGGTCAGCAAAATGATTGAGGTCAGGTCCAAATGTCACACAATAAGTCAATGAAGTAATTATCGTGACAGGCCTAATGTACTGCTAGTGCTAGTTAGCTTAGCATGAAGATTAAAGGGCCAGTGTGTAATATTTGGCATGGTTTATTGTCAAATCTGAATCTGAATATTCTACCCATTAATATGTTTATATAAGTGTATAATCGCTATAAAATAAAATTCATTTGGTTTTCGTAGCCTTATAATTATGCTTTTATATATATATATATATATATATATATATATATATATATATATAGCAAGGGCCTTGCTTTAGAGAGGTCGCCATCTTGCGCCGCCATGTATGTACGGCAGCCCGAGCGGACAATCCAGCCAGCCAGAGAACGCGTTTCGCGTGTATAAATAAACCAACGAAGACAGCGGAAGGAAGGAAGAAGGAGGAGGAAACAGCAGAGAGTGTTAGTAGTTCGTCGATAGAGAGTAGTGAAAAGTTTTTTTAGTTATAAAGTTTGCGAATGGACCACACTTACCACGCAACAGGAGAGAATGAACCCGAACCGTCATCTGCGAGGAAAAGAAGACGCAACTTCACTCCTTGTGATGCACTCTCTGCGGCGCTTTTCCTCCTGATGATATATCTCCCCAACGATGGTAGCAGTAGCACCGAATCCCATTCTGTGCATTCAGCCTCTCTTCTCGCCCGCTCAGCATCAAACACATGGAGTTCCTCATCTGTATGCTCCGGCTCAAACAGGTATGGCTCTGGGTCTGTGTCCGCTACAAGAAACTCTTCAAAATCGCGTTCAAAGTCGTCCATTGCAGCTACTATAGTCCGGAGATATTGCTAGGCTAAATAAACAGCTGAGCTCTGTTTACAGGCTACGCTGTCAGTCAGTGTGCGGGCTGGAGATTGGTGGAGCAGAGAGGGGAGGGGGTGCCCGCTTGGTATAGTAAACGAGAATGTGTGTATGGAGTGTGTGTGTTACGCTAGAAGAGTCAGAGTTTAGGACGGAGTCTTTATATCGTAACATGGCTTAGATTTCTAAATAAACATTCACCTCGTCGCTAGATAGACCTACTCCGAGGCCACCGTCATTTACCCGACGGGAGGGGTGAGCGAGTGAGCCCTGCAATCTAGAATTTGACCACTGATGTCACTGTTTTCAACGGTTTTCAACCCATTTTACACAGTGGCCTTTTAAGTTAGCAAAGTTAATGCTAGAGGAGGATATACGCAACCTGGCAACCCAAAAAACACTCTTATGCTTGGATTATGCTATTACTGATCTTTAAAGCACTGCTAGATTATTTATCAACCATTTATTACCCATTTAAAAATAATAAATAAATAATAAATAATTTAAAATGTATAAACTCAAGCTTGATAATAGTGAGAGAAAAAATATTTATATCTTGGATATTTTATATGTTTCAGTAATATGTGTTTTTCTTGCTGGTCTGGTCGCTCATATGATAAAAACTGCAAAGCTCTGGTCAACGTCAGTGTGTTACTGATCAAATCAGAGATATAACCAATAGCATCTCAGGTGGGAGCACAAACTCTGTAATACAAATTCAAATTTGCTTTCCGCTGAGCACGCAGAGAGACACTTTTTTTTCAGGGGAATGAAATAAAAGCACTTGAGAAACATTGGATGTGGATGCTGTTCCACGAACCCATGGGATTGGTCAGATCAATGTCTGCTTCATCAACGCTTTGGTCTTGACCTGTTTATTCTTCAGATCGATCTAAGCTGTTTTGCCTCCAGGCATCTGTATAATACATGCGGGGTAGTCTGGCTCAGCCGTGGGAGAGCCTACGAGGGCCTAATGTAAAAACTCATCCTTGAAAAGCGAGCTGATAAAGAACTGCTCATTTATTTCTGTGCCTCTGTGTTATCTGAATGTTGCTTCAGGAATGTGACTGCGGGCTACGGGACCTGTACATTTCCTGTTCTTGTTTGTTTAACCCAACTCAGTTTGAACATCAAATGTGTGAGTGCTTTGGTACAGTCTGGCCCGTGTTAATGAGAATCCTGTACAGTCACTCTGAGCAAAAAATGTGGTTAAATTTGCCTCAACTATGCGACTGTCACACTGATACTACGGTTCTGCAGAAAATGTGCTGGGAAACATGAAAGTGGTGATTGCCTACACCATCCAGTGTCTTCCAGTTTCATGGGGATAATGGCACATTTACTGTGAAGGAAAATATAGCTCCAAAGCTCATTTGGATTTGGATTAAATTTCAGTGAAACATTAAACGGATGGGCTGATAAAGGCTTCCCCTATTGTTCGTCGTCAATGCCTCAGCTCCGGGCTGTGCAGTGTTTTGACATCTCAGATCAGTCACTTGGTTCTTTGAAACTTTGAATTCGAAGTTTCCTGGGAAATGTTGATGTCAACACAAAGTGAACTGACAGCAGTGATGGGAACAGCACATGTGCCCTTAAAAAGTCATTAAAAACATGGGCCACATTCCCACCTTACAAACAGCTGAGTCAAATCCGTGCAGATGTAGCATCATTATTCTCACCAGCCTTTTGTACAGGTGTGAAGGTGGAGTTTTAATTAGCCCAGAGAAGGACAGAAAAGGACTCAAGGGGCTGTCGAATCATTCTTAGGTTTCAGCTACTCCATCATGCAACTCTCATGGGCTCTTTGGATGTGAATGTGAGAAACCACACAGCATGTGCTGAACAGCACAAACAGGAGTGATATAATGTAAAATACAACATACAAAAAAGTGAGAAGGAGAGCAAAAAAACATAATATAATACAACTCAATCGAAAGAATAAATGTTAGCATCATAAGTTTCTGCAAACCTTGGATATATTCCCAACCACATAATACATAATTGTACAATATTATGTATTATATGTTTGGCACGGTTAAGGCACAAAAACCACTTGGTTACAGTTTGGGTAAAATTCAGGTTTTCACTTAAAATACTTAGTTTTGGTGGCCCAGTCCTCACTGAAATTGCAGCGATGTTACAGTAAAAAACAATCACTTTTCAAGGGACAACACACTCCGACTTTGTCACATATTGACGTTTGGTCATGGACTTTCCACGTCCAAATATGACATGAAAGGTACCCTGGGTGCGTTGGTTTTTGACATTCTGGGACACCGTGTCAAGTTCTGCCTGTTACATGCATTGTCTTTTTTCAAAATACACTTTGGTTTTCACAGGAAATTTAACGTTTACATACTGTCTCTTAAAATAAATGCACTACAATGGTACAAAACCGCCAATTGACATTTCTTTTGCTAATGCATGTGGTTGGGTTTAGACAACAAAAACACGTGGTTAGGTTTAGTAAAAAAGAACAGAGTTTAGCTTAATAATCTTACGGGGTGCAAACACCGCTCTCCCGTGTGAAGGTTGGTGTTCGTTGGACCCATTCAACATCAGTCCCGCCCGTCCTGCTAGGACTTTCCTCCCCTTACTTTTGTTCATGTCCTGCCACGTTTCCCCTTGATGCCACTGAGCGCCATAAAAGGACAATGCCGATGTTTAAGGACAACTTTTCCATCAGTGTCTGACACCTTAAGTCACTGCCCAAGCGCTGGATTTCGCCAATTTTGGAGTGAGACTGAGTTGCAGGGTACTATCCCGGCAGGAAACACAGCAATGTCTTGGTAAAAAATAAATGCTTTTCGTGGCACCATCCCAACAGGAAACACAGCAATATTACGGTAAAAAACCAATGCTTTTCTTGTGCACTATCCCTGGTGGAAACACGCTAAAAAGCATCAACGTTTGGTGGATAAAAAGCTGCCGGAAAAGCAGTAATGACTCCCTAAAAAGCAACAATTTTTGATGTTTGTTGGTCTTGAACAGTGGTCTGCAGTTTGGCAGGCATGTCACCAAGGTGTCACGACATCCACTATCCCCTCCTGATGACAAAGTCAGCTCCTACACTATGTCAGTTTAAAAATGCTGATATAATATGTATGAAATGTACAGATGTAACATACCCAGGGTTTGCAGGAATCTACAATGCCAACATTTTGCTCTGGCTGCTGGGTTGTATAATGTGCACATCCAAAATAAAGAAGAAAAGGAGGAAGAGGTCTTCATTTCTTTTGTAAATCTCATTTCCCTTAAACTGACACCAGAAATACCTCAAACATCCTCACACGGATGCGACATGGATTACCTCAAATAATATGTGACTTCTGACCAAAGATAAAAGCATATTTCCTGTGCCAATGATTATAAAACCTCTTGGTACAGAATGTACCATAATGCAACTGTGCAGCGTGTAAAATGCAAAATGTACTCCACGGCTGAGCTATAAATTCACCCATGACTTGATTTGATGTGACAAACTGGATGCTTAGGAGAAAAGAATACTGCGACATAACACAGAAAACAGTTTGCATTACATAACTATATGGCATGGAGGAGTACGCCTGTGTCTGCTATAGTATGTCAAGGCACAGTTATGAAATCAGCATTAAAATGCAGGGCTGTGAACACAGACCGAGGGGCTTGATCGTTGGGGAGTGATCTGTATCAGCTTTAAAGGAACAAGACCCACACATCATCTGAAGCACACAGTCCTTGTTTCTGTTATTTTTTTTTAGCTCTATTCTTGAGCAGCAGCAGCCTTATCTCAGATTTACAGTTAAAATCCAATCAATGAGAGGTTAAGAGAGGTTCGATCCCTGGATATAAACCAATTAAGTCTTGAAATTCTGTTATTTAAAGCCTCAGTTTTTTTGTTTTTTTTGTTTTTTTAAACTTTTGTTAAATTAAAAACACCTCTGACCTCATGTTTACCGGTCAAGACATCTAATCATTCTCATTATCTCATTATGGCCCCAGTACCCTGTAGATTGGAGCGATGGATTGGATACTGAGCTTCTCTTCCTCCTCCCCCTCACCCTCCAGGATCTCCGTCTGTACCGCGGGAAGCCTTCAATTATTCATGGACGAGGATGGTGGCTGGATCTTTAAGTCTCTATTAAAAGTGGAGGTCAACTAGAAAGCAGATTGAGCAGACTGAGTGCAGCGCGCAGTCAAGTGGAACACTTCATCTCTGAATGGAAATATGAGCAGAGAAAGCAAAACCCTTCCAAAAAGAAAACAGACATCTGCGATTGCGTATATAAAAACACAAAGTCATGTTTTTCAAATATTCCTTCCCCGTGCTGTGAGATTTTTGCCCTCGCCTTAGGAGTCGACCTTGTGCGCCAGTCAGAGGTCAGGCCTGCTGAGTCAGAGCCTGTTCGGCCTTCCAGTGCACACCTCAGGGGGGTGACTTGGCTCCAGAAATAGGTCATACACGTGTCAAAGGCAGATGACACATGGCTCGGTGTACGGATGCCACATGTACAGTAAATGCAATAAGGAAGAATTATCTGGCTTATTTTTCCAGATATGGCAGGGCAGCTGTGTCACAGAGAGTAGGTTTAATCAGATCATAGATGACAGCTTATTATTAGTCGTAGTATTATTATTGGGACATCACCTCAAGGTAAGAACATACTGAGTGCAACTCTGGCTCAAGGAATTTCCTGCAGTTACCTGCTTTAAAAAGCTTTGATGCCTCTTAGGTCATATTTTATGGCTAATGTCTGCATGCTAACATGCTAACATGCTCACAATTCCATCGCTAACATGTTATTTACCAGGTATAATGTTTACCATCTTCAACATCTTTGTTCAGCATGTTAGGATGTTAACATTTGCTAATGTTTGCGAATGTCTGTACAAAATGTCATGGCAATCCATCCAATAGTCGCTGAGATATTTCCGTCTTGGCTACCTGAAAACCTGACCCTGCCATTTATTTAGCCACACGTATCTCCTACATGATAGGAAAACATATTCTTGCCTCTCCTTCTTACAGTATTTAGGGGGACTACCCATTGTTTGGTTCATATTTCATACCACTGGATGTAAAGCCCATTTGTTGGACAGCCTGCTATCCAGAAAAAAAACATGCATTGCCCTGAAGGGCTGTTTCTCTGAAAATAGGCTACATGCTCACCCAGACAGAAGTACATGACTAATTATTATGCTGAATGACATCATTAGACTTACTCTGCCTCTGACTGGCTAGTAGTGATTGTTTCAATGGTTATGTTTAGGCAACGTTATGTTCAGGAGTAATACCGGTTAGGGTTAAAAATATCAGAGTAGGCCAATCAGAGGAAGGTCTATTGAAGTCAATCTGTCATGATCCTGGGTTTGTTCATATTCTGTTATCCTATGGACTGTTTGTGTTCCTTGTTTCATGTGGTTCATTCGTGTTTAATCTGCTTCCTGTTTTATTTCATAGATTCTCTCCTTATGTGTCGTGTCTGGTTTTACTTCCTGTCTTTGTGTGTTTTCCCGCCTGTTTTCTGTCACACCTGTCTCGTTTGTCCCTCCCTGGTCCCTGAGTCTTCCCCTCACACCTGTTCTGTATTAGTCTTGTCTGCTCCACCCTTGTTGTTAGCCAATCTCCATTTCCCTCCTTTTGCCCATGTCCTCCTGCTCCAGCTGTGTCTTGTCCTTGTGATTAGTTTTCTGTGTATATATACCTGTGTGTTTCCCTTTGTCCTTGGTCAGTTTGTCTGTTTTCCTCCTGTGTTCCTTCTGCATTCGTCCCTGTTCATTGTGTCTTTCCCGTTTGGTTTTCAGTTTGGTTTTTGTTCTGCTTTCGTTTGGATTCTGAGTTGCCTGCCTATGCTGGATGTTTTCAATCGGCTACATTAAAGCTCGCTTTTTGTTAGAAACTCTGACTGTCTGTTGGTCTGCATTTGGGTCCTCCTCTGAACTGACACGTGACACATTCTGCATAATAATTAGCCATGTGCTTCTTTTTGGTAAAGTGCCATTGTAGAAACAGCCCTTCAGAGCAATGAACATTTGTTTTCAGGATACAGGGCTGTTGGACAAATGGCCTTTCAGACTAATGGGACATTGTTTGGACTATTGGGGCTTTGAAATTATGAACCTTAGCAACAATGGCATGGCACAGTGTGTGGTCCACTTGACTCCCCAGCTTTGCCATCCTTTTCTGTGGCTCACAGCCATTTCTGAAGTGTTGATGGTTTGTGGTGCAAATTGGATGCGTTCTGGTTTCCCGTTTATAGTCACCGAAGTATTGACCAATTTGAGTGGAAGGTTAACAGTCCGTGTGGAGAGCAAAAGGGGAATTGTGCATTTGCAGATATACAAATATGCAGATATCTATTTGTAGAAATTGTCCAAAATGACCAGCACATGGAAGAGGAAGTCTTGGCTACATCAGATCTCCTGAAATACTGACTCTTGCTCCAGAGGTTTATCGTTGTCTCACAACACTTTCATCTTCTTTCGCTAAAATTTGTTCTTCATCCTTTTTTTCGCATATGAAATTGCAGCACTCTAGAAAAACAATATGGTCACACAAACATGCCTCAAAAAGACATAGCTTTAAGGGTTAATATTCCAGCTTACTGTGGATGAAAGGCCAATACAAAGAAATAACAAAAAGATTTTCCATCATGTAGACATGACCTTGACGGAATGGACAGCAGAGCAAGCTTAATTTATAGGTCACCAACGTGTACAATATTGAGGGCTGTGAAGGTGGAAGGTGTAGTGCCTTGGTAATATTGCTGTGGCTCTGGAAGGATCATGTAAGGGAGAGGAGCTCAAAATAACAGCGAGGAAGAGAGGTAGAGGGGATTTCTTCAAAGATTAGAGCAAATTAGCCTGAGCAGAGCAGGGAGAAACTGGAGAGAGAATCCCAGTGAGCACTTCTCCGGTGATTAGCCGGTGAAAAGCCGTCTAGGGATCCGGACTAGAAGTACAGTTGTGGAAATGCAGTGGTCATAAGCATCCTGGCTATTATGCAGACGTCTAAAAAACTTTCACTGCTCGACCAAATATAGTTATAGCCAAGATGCCTGGATGGCTTTTCACTGGCTAATGCTTGCCGGGGTGTGATTAGGAAGTGAGAGGATGACGTGAGGTGCCACTTGAGGAAATTAGTTTTTTAGCCCATGAGCAAGGACAGGAAAAAGGTGGTTATCTTGTTTAAGGGGGGAGGATATTCCAATACTGGTGATATAAGCGAGATAGATCAATTTGTGAGCATCATGATGCCGGTCACAGGTTGGTGTGCAGGATAGGCATTGGCCCGTAGGTGTTGAGTTGTGGCCACTGTGGCAGCCTCATACTGATTGTACGCATCGTGAGCCACAGGAAACCTCTGGAGGTAGCAGAGGATGATTTGATGAAGGAAAAATTTGGGAGGCTGAGGACAAGTCAAACCGCAAAGATCTGGATTAGCCACAGGCTGAGGGGAGTATTTTGAGAGCCGAGCGAGGAGCATGTTTCCATAGTTGAGGCAGGAGACAGTTTAAAGAGTAACCCTTCACTAAATTTTGAAAGGAGGAAAAACATAGCTGCACCGGCCTCTATGGATGTGTTCAGAGATGTAACATGGTTCTACAGTGTGTGGGGGGAAAAGCATTTTATCAGGGCAAGTCAGATAATAAGACTTCATGGAATTATATTAAACTTCAACAATGAGAAGAGCAGAATCTCTAGTGAAGAAAAGTTGGGATCTGACATGTTATTGAGTGCAAACCTGCAAGTTTGGGCTGCAGCTGCAACACAACATGGGGAACATTGCTGGGTGTCACATCAGGATTCTTTAGGCGCCAGTCTGCTTCAATCAATCAGTCAAACTAGTTTGTACAAAGTGTTGTCTTATAGGAATACTTCACCCCCAAATGACTATATGTATAACAATTATTCACCTTGTGTTATGTTGAATTTAGGATGACAAGTTTGTTTTACTGCCATGCCTTCATGCCTTAGATGAGAGCAGAATCCAAAAACTGAGAAAATTTTTGATGAATTGAAGTCAAAACCGTATCAAAACATCCATTTCTAACTCCCACACAACTCGTACAGTATAATCCAAGTCTCATTAATTCAGTCATATGGTCAGTACTTCCTAAACAGACAGCCCTTTTTACCTTGCTGAGCACAGGGGTTGCTGGTCTACTGCTGCCTCGATCAGTTAGGTAGTTTGTGTCGCTGTGTGACTTTGGTGAATCCAAACATAGCCTTTAAAACACCAAAGTCACTCAATGACAAAAACTAACAAACTGATCAAGGCAGTGGTGGACCAGCCAACACATTCTCACTCCAACCCCATCACATATTGATGTGCTTGGTCATGGACTTTGCAAGGTACCCTGGGTGCATTGGTTGTTGGCATTTTTTGGGACACTGTGTCAACTTCTGCCTATTAGATGCATTGTCTTCTTTCAAGATACGCTTCTGTTTTCACAGGAAATTTAACATTTACATAGTCTCTTTCAAAATAAATGCACTATGTCGGTACAACACCGCAAATTGACGTTATTTTTCCTTCAACAACAAATGCACGTGGTAAGCTTAAGGCAACAAAAACACGTGGTTACATTAGGTTGAGGAAAAAAGAACAGGGTTTGGCGTTGGAATCTTACAGGATACGAACACCGCTCTCTCGGGTGAAAGTCGGTGTTTGTTGGACCCATCCACCACCCGACCCTCCTGCCCACTCTACTCGGACTTTCGCCGCCTTAACTTTTGCTCTTGTCCCGCTGCGTTTTCCCCTGATGCCACCAGGCACCGTTAAACTATAACAGCAACGAAGCATGTACCATGTCGATGTTACAGGATGCCTTTTTTTGCTGGTTTCTGACGCCACAAGTCACTGCCCAAGCACCAGATTTCAATGACTTCAGAGAGAGACCGACAGCTCCTGTGTTCAGTGAGGTAAAATTACTGTTATTGTCAATGGAGTCTGGCTTTAGAAAGAGCATAGATAAGTTCACTTTACGTTCAGTTCCCTGTTGGAAAAGGCTGTCTGTTTTGGAAGTCTGTATAAATAAGACTTGGATTATTCTGCTAGAGTTGTGTGAGAGTTTGCAAATTGATGTTTTGATATAGTTTTGCGGTTGTTAAATGCAACAACCTATGACTTTAAATAATCAAGATCTTTTTCTGTTTTTGGATTCTTCATTGACTGGAGGCATGCGAGAAAAACAAAGGTTTAACACATGGAGAGTAATTGATACACAAATGGTCATTTCGGGGGGTTAAGTATTCCTTTAAGGCGAAAGTGTGCTGTTTCGAATGGGAATAAATTAGCCTGCCGTCATAACGATTAATGATGCTGCACTCAGCTGTAAACATGAAATGTGGTGGAGCTGGGTGAAGAATGCAAAGAGTACATTTCTCCATACGGTTTATTTCATTGACAGTTGCAGTCCAGTCGTCCTTTTCGGAGGGTTTGGCTGCAGTCATATTTGTGGGATGGCTTTCTTGCTAGCAGCCAGGTGGTGGGTGTTTCAGATGCTGTTTGACAACATGACAAGCAAGCTTGAAGCGCACTGATGCCTTTAGCAGTCTATGGAGGGGTCAATGTGGTGCTGTCACTGCTGATGGAGAGGAGAGGCAGAATGCTGGAGCATCTTTGTCATGTTGAGACTGGGTTTAAGGGTCTTACGAGAAATCAGGCTGGAGTTTAGCAATACCAGGCAAAACTGCAGACCCCTCTTTGACTGAATCTTTCTCATAATCCCGGTTTCGTAACAGTTTTGTTTAACATTGTTTGCATGACTAAGACAGCACATGATGACATTGTGCAGACATGAGGTCGAGTGTTTCCACTTCTTTGTGAACATTGCTGTCGTATTTCACCATTTTTGAACAATGCAACATTAAGTATGATGTGTTTTCAAACATGTTCAGATGTTAAATGTTGCCAGATGTTGTTATTGACTGAGATCAGCAGAGCAGTGAGTGTTTGGACTCTGACTGTTATCTCAGGGAAGTGTTTGTTATTTCAATCTCAAGCTGTGAAGATCTGCAGATATGCATGCAGACTATTTATATTTTTTTGGCAGGTGAACATGTGGAAGTCACGCCAAAGACGCTAGCTGGCAACATACTGCTTGTTACTACTCCAATAGCCTAGTTTCAGTAACTATTAAGCTTTATATGCAGATAAATAAAACCAATGAAATTTCTTTAGGACAGAGTTTGTGTGTGAGCTGTGGGAGGAAAGGCACTTTAGTCTGAACAGTGTGAGGTCTGGGTCAAATATCAAGACTCAGACAGACTATCAAAGCTCACCCACAGCTAATTACACCTGCCCAAACAGCTGTCTCGTTTCACTCTTATCATCAGTCGGCACGACCTACACGACTGAATATTGGCACTTAATCCCGTCAGCTATTCTGCGGAACATTACATTCTATGCTGACTCAAATAAAGCAAATAAAATGCAAGATGCACTTAGATTTCCTTCAATACTTGGAGTGTCTTCACTCTACAAAGCTTAACACTAAATACAAGAATTCAGTCGCGTTCTCGAGCCACAGTAATTTCTTTAAACGTACTGAAGATGTCTGTAATAGCTGCTGTAAGAGCCTCGCATCAATTACTGCCTCGCAGTAAAGACAAGCCATGAAATAGCATCTGCAATCGGAGTCCAATCTCCTCAAAATGTGCTGGAAGGGCAATTTTAGTGTCATAAAAAAATATGAGCTTGATTAATCTGAAATTCAATACCAATTACAATAACATTAAGAACTCCTCTGGGGACTCAGCAATACTGTGCTTCTCAGAGACCTGGCACATGAAGCTGCAGAGGGAAAAATGAAATTGCCTTGATAATACATAAAGTGTGACACTCTTGCTTTGCAGTTACAGTGTCATAAAAGCAAAGCAGGCTGGAGTAATAAAGCTTGAATCGTGATTTATGTGTTATCTCTTGAAGATTTGCAACCAATTGCATACACTCCATGAAAACAATTCAATTTGAGTCCCGGTTGGAGAGCAGGCTGCGGCATTTCCAGATTGATCAAATAGGCTTTTCAGTATCACTTGAAGGAAATAAGAACGTAAGAATGCAATATAGGTTATGTGATAGCTAATGCTTTTTCATCCCTAAATATGAAGAGATCAAATTGGCGATCGATTCCAAGCGAGGCGGGAAGGAAGAGGGGAAAACGCGACTTCTAATCGGCAACCTTGCAGTGATTCCGCCTCCCCCTTTTTCTCTCCGTCTGACAGAGCGTTTCCCCAGAGCCTCAGCTCAAACTGCAGAACCGCTCTGTGTGGCAACTGTTGAACAAAATGGACTCTCACAAGAAGGAGAGAAAAATCTCACAGGAAAGGAGGAGAGGAAGAAAATCAATGCAAGGAAAGGGATTTTAAAGTAGGAGAAATGGAGGGGCTGAGGGGAGGAAAAGGGAAAAGGAAGAGCAGAAAGGTGAGGGTAGGAGGAGACACTGAGGAGAAGGAAACAGAGAAAGAGCTCTAATGAACAGATCAATAACAGAAAAGCATTTGAAACCATACTAACTGTGCCCTAATGCTTCATTTGATCCAAAGACTCCAATATTTGCTGGTTTTAGTGGGCGTCATATTCACAGAGAAAGGAAACAGTCTGGTTTGAATCCTACAGTAAGTGCTGCTGCCTGGATGCTTGCAGTCGAGGCTGGGAGGGAGACAGAGCTTGCTAATGAGCACACTGGGAGAGTCTGCCTTGTTGTTCTGTTGAGTGTTATTTCGAAATACTGCAACCAAGAGACAGGGGCGGGAAGTTAACTCAAGCTGTCAAAAAAATCTTTCAATCTGGGTTAATTGCTCAGGGAGAGGGAGCCTCATGATCATCATTAGAGATGCTTTTTTTATTTTTCTTTAATAACCTCTCCACAGATGTACCTGTTACTTAGTCTGAGTTAGAGAGCATTGTTTGTTTACAGTGTGTTTGTACAGTCGCTGCAATCTGTGTCTTTCTGTTGCTCTTTCTTTTCTCACCCAAGCGTGGACAATTAGTGTCTGACCTCTGATAGCCTGCAGTTAGGCGACAGTTGGTCCGAGTTTAAATCTGGCTCCGACTGTTCAGTCACGCTCCTCATCTTCAACTTTTTTTTATTAGTTATTAGTTTCTGTTTTGCTTCAGATCATTCTCGGAGACATTTGTAGACGCAGACAAAAAAAACTCTGGGTCACTGAAATCTCTGTAAACACATCACACTTGTCACGGGTGGTGTTTTAGATGGTGTGAGGCTGTTTTTGTCACAATTTTGCTGCTGAGAGGCAAGTGTGAAAATGGACGTATCATCCTCGTGAGACAGTAATGCCGGTTGATGATGTGATGACCCTCTATTAAAACCTGACAACAGTTTAGTTCCAGAGTGTGGAGGATAAACCTTGGGTAGTAAGAAAAAATAAAGTATAAATTGACAGGTGAAAAGTTGCAATGCTAGATTTGGTTAAAAAAACAAAACCCATACATGAAAATACGTCTATGTTGAACAAAAATATAAATGCAACACTTTCGTTTTTGCTCTGATCTTTCATGAGTTGAAATTCAAGATCTAATACTTTTTCTATGCAATCAAAAGGCTTAGTTGTTTCAAATAATGGTCAAAAATGTGTTTAAATCTGTGTTAGTGAGCACTTTGCAATGTGGCATATCAAGATGCCGATTAAACAGCCTCATTACTACTTAGGGGTTTTAGAATGATCACAATAAAATGACAAACACAACACAATGCCACAGATGTGACATGTTTTGGAGGAGTGTGGCTTTGGCGTGCTGACTGCAGGGACCATCCAACAGAGCTATTGCCCCTTAATTAAATGTTCATTTCACTACCAAATGCCATCTCCAACATAATTTAAGAAAATTTGGCAGCACATCCAACCAGCCTTACAACTGCATACCATGCGTAATAACCATAGACTATAGCTACAGCGACAAATTTGGCATTTTGGCTGTCACCATCTTGTTTTTTTGGCACCACAAGTGACCATATTTGGATGAGAGGTTGGAGCTGTGGAGGAGCGTGGGCTGGTTCTGACTCATAGACTTTGGTGACGCCTTGCAGACAGCCTGTCATTAGAGGCAGCCACACCCTTAATTATGCCTGACCTAATACCTTAATAACCTTAATTAAATTTATACAGGTGAGCTTTATAAAATATCACCCCCCCCTACAGTTGTCATGAATGTGGAAATTAGCTCTAGGGCTCGAGGTGATCTTTTGTACCAGGCTGTAAACATGTTTATTTCTGCTGTAAAGCTGGTGCATGTTAACATGGGTGTCTATGGGGACTGACTCATTTTTGGAGCCAGCCTCAGGAGGCCGTTCGATTTGCACAATTGAAGAGTTTCTGCATAAACTCTGACAAGCCCTCTCAGAGAAGCTCATCTCAGTAGCAGACCATTTTGCAGGTGAAGGAGCTGGATGTGGAGGTCCTGGGTTGGCTCACTAGACCGGTTGGATGTAGGCCTATTGCCAAATTCGGAAATGACACTGGAGACGGCTTATGATAGGAAAATGAATACTCAATTCATCTGCAACAGGTCTGGTTGATATTTCTGCATGCCAATGGCATTTTAGAGTGATCGTTCACTGGGACCATCCTAAGGCACATCAGTGTGGTAATTATGCTGTTTAATCAAGACCTTGACATGCCACACTTGTCTGGTGGATGGATTTTGGATTAAGTTGGCAAAGCGTTCACTAGCATGGATTGAAACAAATTCATGAACATAATTTGAGTGGACTCAGCCTTTTGTTTGCATAGAAAAACTTTTCAACTCATGAAAAATAGGAGCAAAAAACATTTTGTTTCAGTGTATTAAATGCAACAAAAATGAGAAGCACGTCCATAAGACATCACAAATTAATTCCACATTTTAATCAATCACAGTCACCTTTGTTTTTCATTGTCTTTTCCTCAGGGACGTGTTGGATTTATTTCACCTCTAATCAACAAATAAAGATATGGCTGAATTTGGTTCAGAACAATAATGTGTTGCTAATCTAGTCACATCCTGGTATTTTATGGGAATTTTCACTAAAATCTGCTTCTGTTTCCCAGAATACGTGTGCTCTGAGTGTGTTTTATGATACTGAAGAGAATCGTAGGTGCTGAGGCACTGAGGGCTTTCCAAAAGTCATCAGTGCTTCCACACAACTGTCATAGATACTGAATCTGAATTAATGTTGTTACAGTCATACAACTGGATCAATTCAAGCTACATAAACAAAAATGCCAGGTAACAGTTCAGCTCAGGCAAAATATGTTTTAGATGAAATCACAAACTTTGTCAGCCTTCAATGTCCACGTTCGTATCCTTAAAAAAAATGTCGGGTTTAAACCGCTCATAATTACAGTTAAAGGGACGGGCCAGGCCGGGCTCGGACAGAACATGCACGGGCTCGGGTGGGGTCGGGCTGGATTTCTTGGGCCGATCTAAGCTCTACACTAATAACATCTGTTCACCACTATAAAGATGATCAGACTCTCCATTATAACCACTACTGATGATACACTGAAACACAGATGATGAAATATTCTGTATGGTTGGCATTGTGTTGTTTTCCACCTCAAAGACACTGCACATTAGCGAGCAATTGCTTGATTAAAAATCAAAGAATTATGTAAGAATGACATCATATAATGAGAATAAACTGCTGTTTTTCAAATCAATTTTCATTCGTGGTGAGAATTAAAGAGTGATATGTTCCCAGTAGGGAATCATTTTAACATCACGACAAAAAACTTTCAGTCCTAATTAACACACTATCACAGATGTAACCTTGACATACTGGAGGCAAAGCTTCCCACAAACTGGTGGAGGACTTCTTCCAAACTTGCTCTAGTATTTCACAGAGGCTCTCCGGAGATTTATGAGCAGCACTAATGCTTATGGTGATGAATGTGTTTACTGTGTCGGCGAATGTCCATCTTCAGAGTGATGGCACAGCGTGTGGCGGCAGCAAAGAGGACACACTCACCAGGCCTGAGACTTCCTCCTGGGCACGCTCTGTCTCGTCCACTTGGAGTGAGGGGTCAGGTGGTAAATCAGCTGGCGGCAGATTTTGTTGGTGGACTTGAACGAGTCAGTCTCCTGTAACACAAACGGAGGACAAATGATGGGTGACACATATTAATCAAGCTCAAACAGCGGCTGCTCGGGGATAAATGGAACAGTTTGAGGATCACACATTCTAACACACCAATCATCTCTGAATTTTGCATGTATGGAAAATGAGCTGTTAGATATTCACAAGGCAAAAGTAATTTATAAACTCCGGATGTCTGATCTTGCTTTCTTTCTTCCTGCAAACAACTGATGCACTGATTTCCACACAGTCACAAAGTGTTTCTCTCTTGTCCTTTGAATACAGCCACTTCAAACATTTTCTACATAGAAACATTCATTTATTTTCCCTCTCGCCTCCCCTCTTGCTCCATCTCTCTCCTCCCCCTCCTCTCCCTGCCTTCTCTTTTCTCTCTCCCACCTCCGTCAAAGACTTTAAATGGAATGGGTTGTGCTGAGCAGGGTAAATCTAATTAATGGTACAACACGACAACAAGAAAGAGGCAATGTGGCGAGAGGGAAAAAAAGACAGGGGCAATTTACCTTAAGGCGATTAACCATTCCCACTGCCACTTCCTTTCTTGGGCGACAAACAAACATGCCTCATACTTCAGAACATTCAACGCTGCTGTTTCAGCCGCTTGGATGACTGAACACAATGTTATAGCTGCGCATACTGATTCGCAGTCAAAGTATTCTTAGAAAATGTGAATCCGTGGACTGGAAGGATCGACGAAGTCACTTAATTCTATAAGCATTACAGGCGTTAATCACGGGTCTGTAAAGCTGAGCGCATCACAACATACATTAAATGAACTGTCAGAAACTGAAGATCATGAGCTTCAAAACATTCACAGAATATGCATCTTTCAGCCCTCAATATGTCCTTGAATATATAATCTAAATAAATCTCAGTGTGGTGGAAAATACTGGGCATAGAGGCAGCTGCCAGGCCTTAAATCCAGCACACTGCCTCTCTACATCCTCGTCACGTCTGACACAGTATCCTGCCACGGGTCGCTAGCCAGTCAGGAGAACGCTGCCAGCTCCTCACTTTCCCTCCCGTCCTCCTGGGCTTTCCCCGCCAAAGCAAACAGCGATAAGATAAGAGTTTCTCACAGGTGATTATCATCTGGGCTCGGTAAGTAAAAACTGGACCACAGTGGCTTTATCTTAAGGAAGCCCATCTTTTCCTAAAAGAGATAAGTGCAGACTTACAGATAACTGTAATGGCTGCCGGGTCTGTGTTTTACAGCCACTCTGAGCTGCTTCTGTAGTGTCTTCACCCTTATACCAGAGTTTGAAATGTAATTTGAATTTTAATATCTTGGATTTGTGTGCTGTGCTACATGTGAATGAGCTGACTCCCAGTCTGGATAAATCACGATTTACAGTTTACGTTGACGAGTGTCAAACTAACTGATGGGTAAAGACTAATGTTAGACAACTGAATGTAAATTATTAATGTTTTGATGTTGTAAAATGTTCATATCAGAGAGTGATGCTAATCCTTTGTTTTGAATTATGGGGTTGTTCTAACTATTCATTATTGGACCATATAGTGTCATTCACAGTGGGGATGCCGGGGACATGTCCCCACCACTCATTTGAAATGGCTGATTTTGTCCTCATCACTTTTTTAAAAGCATTATTTGTTAAAAATGTTCTGAAATATAGCTTGCACCAAGAAATGCTACATGTAACTAACAAGACAGGAAACCTATTAACCTTAATAAAAGTAACCTAAACAAAACAAAACAAAATAAAATAAAATAAAAATAAAAATAAAATACAATTAAATTAAATTGAATTAAAATTAAAATTAAATACATTTAAATTACATAAAAAATAAAATAAAATAAAGTAAAATAAAATACTCCCTAGCATACTGTGCCGATCAGTAATTTTAATAAGTAAATTCTTAACACAGTCCAAGCTTTCCATTCTTTCTCTCACTGAACATGACAGCACAAGCTATCAAATCCTTTAGAAATTATTTAAAAAATTCATTCATGTGTCATTGGCTTGAATGCAACATGCACATTTAAAGAACAAAACAGGACAGAGAAGTACATCATGCCTTCTATACATGTGTGTTACTTCAACAGGAATAACATGAAATGGGAAAAGTTGAAGAGTAAATATATAAATAAAATATGAAAGCAATACAGAATGCCTGAGAGCCTTAATGTATTATATTCCATTGTATTTTTATATTTTGAATTGTAACCTGCTACAGTACCTGAATCATGTGTTTTCCTTCACATAAATAAAAAATTCCCACTATAAATTGGTGCATAAAGAAACAGCAGAAAACAGGAAGTGCAGTGTTTGATGCTCAAAGTCTCCTGGGGGAGGACTTCCAGATCTTTCCCTTCATGTGTGTCCCTCCCACAGTGTTAAAATTAAACCCTACACCCCTCAGTAGTAGCCTTGGCTATGCCCTTTTGATGCACCATTTTGCCCCCTACCAGCTATAATTATCTACACTGACCTTATAGCAATTCCCCCATTATGTTGCCTAAAATCACTTATGTTAAAGACATCTGAGCCTTTATGTCCCCACTCCCCAACACTGTTAAACACAAAGTAACGCCCTTGGTTTGGACTGTACCTTTAGGGACAAAGATTTCTGGCCTGTTGAGCGGAAATGAACCTGATGTTTCACTTTGTAAAATAGCAAGACCCTCCTAGGGCTTTTGAACTGTATTTAAAGCCTTGTCTTGAGTTAAAAAAACAGCACGACCCTTTGACAACATGTAAAAACAAAAACAAGTCTTTTTGTCTTCTGCAGACTGCAAGGTGCATCATTATGACCCACAGCACAAATAGGAGCTGTGTTTTTGATGCAACTATTAACTATAACTTAGATAAAATAGATAAAATATAAATTTAGGATGGGAAAAAATCACACCTTCAGCTAAAAGATTTTCATAATGTCCCTCACAAACAGTGAGAGGTTTCTGTTACCTGTTACAAAACAGACTTCACAGCGCTCAGCGGACTCCAGTTTGATCCCACTGGCCACCTGCCACCTGCCAGAGCCCTCAAAGTTCTCTGCCAAAGCCACGCTGGCCCACAAGCCTCAGTGCCATTGACCATGGCCTCGGGCCCTGTTGACCTCAGCGTGATGACCACTGGGCAGCTGCCCACTCTTCCCGATATGAAGCAACCTAGGCAGGTACTCTCATACACCTGCAGGTCCTGGAGCACAGCTGCAACCCGATGTGCTGAAAGAGCACATGAGCAGCGGGGAAGACAGACCACATGGTGCCACTGCAGAGCCAAACCCTGACCCAGTGCCTCCCACTACCCACCCTACAGCATGCAGGTGCGACCTTTGTAGCTGGCACTGAGAGGCAGTTTTCATTTCCACCTCCAGATTGTCTTCCAAATGCAGCTCCTCCACATGCAGACTCAAAAATGAAAACAGGTGGGAAAAAACTTCTCAGAATATATTGTGAACTACGGCTGAAAATATCTATAAGTGCCTATAAAGACATGTTCAAATGTAAATGATGATGCAACAGAAAAAGGATGGTGCTTGTGTAGTGCCTTTTGAGTCTACCGGCCACTCAAAACACACAAACACAAATTGCACACACATTCATACACTGGTGGCCAAGGCCACTGCTTCTCAGTGTTAAACATTCACACCAGTGGCGTAAGGTAGTTACAGGCCCCAGTCCATGCTGTTATGATGGGCCCTAATACATGCTACTGTGCACATATCGTCTCGTCACATGATCAAACGGAGACTCAACACAGGGCATCAACATATATATTACCCAGCAATCATCTTTGCATCTACTGTGTACTGTATATGACAAAAATATGGATTTGCCTTTTCCAAGGGTATATATAGCAAATGGCACCTTTTTGAATTCAGTTCAGTTCTTCTTTGAACACAGGCATAATTCTAAGGTAGCAATCACTCATAAGGGCTCATTTGCCACCCAACACGTTGCTGGAGGGTCTGTTATAACAGTGTACTGCTGTGGACAGAGGGCAGCAGTGAAACATATTGTAGCCACCTAAAAAAAATCAACAAAATTTTAAGTGTATGCTACATTGAGAGTATTTTCACAGCCCTTTCTGACGAGGAAGCCATTAACGGATTCCCCATCTATGCTCTTGTCAAAGCTACCAGACTCCATTAACAAAAACAGTAATTTCACTGTGCTGAACACAAGACCTGTTCTCTCTATAGGCTCCCCAGCACACAGTTCCCAGTGCAACCACACTACCTGTACTGTCTATATGTACGCCCTTGATTCACATGCATTCATGCACCATTGGGAGCAATTTGTGGCTCAGCATCTTGCCCTAAAAATACTTTTATACGCTGACTAGAGAAGCCAGTGATCACCATTCTATGGATGTTGATTCTGTTGTCTCATATTGTTGATGTAAACCAGTGCTGTCCCATTTTGCAAGGAGTTTTGTTATATTTATTGGCTCTTGCAGTTGTACAGATGAGGTTTTGACATTCAGTTTCTCCACACTGTGTTTTTACACTTGTTATTTCTGTCAACTCTGTATATGACATTGACTGTCTTTCCTGGAAGAGCAACTCCTCCTCTGTTGTCCCTTCTGCAGTTTCTCCCTTTTTTCCCATTTAAGACTTTTAGCAGAGCTTGTCCTTATCTGATTTGAGGGTCTAAGGATCAAGGGTGCCATATGTTGTACACATTATAAAACCCTTTTCGCAATTTGTGATTTAGGGCTGTATACATAAAACTCATGTGCTGAGCCGCTCACGTTTCCCCTGTAAAACAGGAGCCAGCCACTTATGCAAAATCTCTACGTAAGAAAAGTTAATATGTCACCTAATAGTGAAGTCATTTTAGAGACACCAGAACATGCCTGGTGATCCATTATGCTACTGGCTAAACACCTACAGTATCATTTTCCATGCTTCCTTCCATGCTTCTGTAGCCGTGTTAATATTAAGAGAACTGACACTTCATTATCGTCACAGAAGCATGACAACAAATGTGACACATGCACTTGGGCATGGCTAATAAATGCAGACATGTCGCAGCTTGCCTCTCCTCTGTTTACAGTTGTTGTCCTTGTCCTGTTAATTAATATAAAATCTGTATAGATGGTTTTTCATAATTCATGAATGTAACAGTTAAAATAAACTGGATTGTTCTGGATTCTCACCCTTTTTGGACACTGCAGGTCGCGGGCGAGGCCGAGCAGCAGCTCGTGAGAGATGGGGTCCACCAGGTTGAGAAAAGCTGCATTCTTGTACAAAATGTCATTGAGCGACGTTCCCTGGAGGCCCAGATCCTGAGGGGAAAGCAAAGAGAGGAAAGTGTTTCGGTCAACTCTTAGTAAAACTAACACGTGATGTAGAAATTCATTTGATTAAAACAGCCATGTCTGAGCCTCGCTTCATTTAATATTCAAGTGACATTTCATGGATAGTTTAATGAAAATAGACTGTCAATGTTTATGAGCTTTGTTCATCATCCCCTTTCATCTTGCCCTCTTATCACGCTGAGAGCTGATAAGGTTTTGCTATCGGAGGCGTGTATTAACACCCAGTGCACTTGATTAGGGGTGGGGAGGGTGTCTGCGTGCATATGTGAGTGTGTGTATGTGTGTGTGAGGGACGGTGGGAGTAAAGTTTAAGTAAGCTAAGATATAAGTGGTGTGGTCTTTCTTCAAATATTACAGTTACATTCTCGAGTGAAGAGAATAACACTCCTTCTGGTTTGTCTTATCTCATTTGAAGGTTTCACTTGTCGTATTGCCTGCGGGACTTTATATAATTTTCACAAAATACTACTACTCTTAATTGTCTGATGAAAAAAGTGTAGATTCCAGTTAAATGTTCCTTCGCTTTCTACCCTCAATCTTCAGCATTCATGAGTGAAAGATTGTGTAGAACAGAGAAGAAGAGTTAGAACCAGGATAGGCATTGTTTAGTGAAAAACAAACAGGCTTTTTAACAATTTGAAGTGGCATCATATATTTTGATATGAGATATGCCAATGCTAGACAGGGTTGGATATTGCTACTCAATACCTTTATGGTTTCGGTTGAAATAATCCAATACCACATAGTATTGAAATTAGGGATGTGCGCGATTAGACGTCGCAACGATTAAACATCCACCCCTTCACTAGTCGGCACCTGAAATATCAGTCGGTTAAACCAATTACTGTTTTATTCATGTACAAGGCTGTTTAACTGTCATGCAGCCGCCTGCCACTAGTGGGGGCGACAGAGCCGTCAGACAGCAGTCCCCCTCCCCGCGGTAATGCACGAGTAAACTGGAGTTTTAAAACAGCACGGCGGGAAATAAGAGAGATTTCCTCTTGCAAAGCCAGCGCTGTTTGGCAGTATTTTTATGTAGTAAATGAATTCAGTAGCAATTTATCTTTTTGAGACGTCATATTATTTGTTAACTTTAAGTGAGTTGTTGTCAGATAATGTGCAGGGTTTACATTCATACTGCAAACGCGCAAAATGTCTCTCATTTCATCTGAAATTTAACTTATAATTTAGATATTTTGTTAACTTTAAAGTGAATTGCTATCATTTTTGTGGGATAATCTGCAAGGTTCAATGTGCCCCAAATTTCAGAGGCAATTTATTTATTTTAGATTGTAGTGGTTAACTTTTGACTGAGTTGCCATCATGTTCACATTTGTACTGCATGGCATAAAGTGTCTTGTACTTGGGCATTTAAAATCCGACATGGTTGTTGAAGATTTTGACTGTTTTCTTGAGTGTTGACTAGCCTTAATTAAAATTTTTGTTTAGTCAACAGGGAAATTAGTTGCCAGGAACATCCCTAATCAAAATGTCTCAAGTCAAACAATACCTGCATTAGAACCTTTTTGCACCAGGGCTCTGATCCTGCACCATCCCAACTCTCCACTGGATCAGCAAACTTTCTGTTGCTGCCATCTCCGGAGCTCCGGACCTCTCCTCTGGCAAGTGTACCTGGTTAGCAAGAGCTAACACAGTAGCAGTGCTAACATCCAACACTGAGCCATTTCCCAATGAACTCACACTGACACCAAAACAGGTCTACTTGGCTGATAAACATTAAATAACATTTGAAACTGTTAGATAATGTAACTGTTCCCGATGCAGAGCTCACAATCCCACAGTAGCAGCTACAACTCATACAGTCTGTGGTGTAGCGAAGTCGAGCTTGGTGTGTTTGACTGAGTTGGCAGTTCAGATGCCACCAAAATATTTCAAAGTGTGGCTATACACTACATTCACATGATGAGTATGGAATGAAGTACTCTGATTGGTATCACTTTAAGGGTACTGGTATTGCTGCTGGCATCATAATTTTTTAGAAGATCCCCAGCCTTAATGCTTGATAGCAGCAGCAATCTCTTTGCTGAACACGATATTTACGATTATCCCGATAATTGAAATTCACCACAATCAACTTATTAAGCGTTTTTTAAAAATCATGATCCGTGACAAAATCGTATCTCCTCCAATCCCTAACCAGGAACCAAGACACATGCCTGTTTATTAATGACACTTTTATCACCTTCAGGCTGTTTTATATTTGCGGAGACAATGTAAATATGTTGCATCTTCAGGTAATGCTTCGAGTGCTGACGTGTCATTAACAACCAGTGTTTGAGCCTCACCAGCATGCAGCATCCCCCGCCTTTTTGGGGAAGATACCAACACTGACACAGGAAGGAGGAGGAAAAAAAACCAAAACAACAAACAGCAGGGAAGACGTGAATCTGAGCAGATGAAACAAGATGAACAGAAGATGAAAGACGAGAGGAGTATGAGGAGAAATAGTGAAAGGAAATCTCCTTTTAGGCACAAAGCTATATTTCTCTCCTAATCCACAACAACTGTTAAAAGATGATTTACTCTACTCATCCATGCTGTTATATCAGTGACATAACGGCTGCTGCTGACTAACAAACATATTTCACTGGACCATCATCCTCTTGTAAAACTGTTCAACTAGAAGCTGTGGAGCTGAAGAGTAAATACTGTCAGCTGTATATGAACTGAAAAGCTTTTCAAACAGCAGGCTGGAGGTTGAGGCTGTGTAAAGCATGCTGTATACGCTCTGACAGCCCTAACACTAAGGGGCACAGTGGAAGCAGAGAGGAAAACTCCCATCAGCATTTTCTCCTCCTCCAGCTTTTGAGTTGATTTATTACAGCGGAGCTCTGTGGGATTCCCTGACGCTGGACTATCCTCCCCGACCAGCTCTCCCTTCAATAAACCTCATTTAGCACAGACTGAGGGTACCACATGCATCCATAAATGGAGGCACAGAGGAATTTGAAGATTATTTTATGATGACGTGTGCTAACTACGTAGTGCAGCATCAGATATGAGGGGGGACTCACAGCTGAAATGAGGCACATCTTTTAAATAGATGCAGAGATTTGATCCTGTGGATTAATTTGACTGATTCCTAATCATAAAAGCATGAAATGTTTTCCTATTTGTCACTGACAGGATGCCTGCGTACTTCCCCTTAGATCCCACTACAAATGTCCCCCTGAAAGCTGCATATCTAATCTGACGTCTGCCTCGTCACAAAAAAGTCTGAATAAAGCGAGGAGCTCCGAACCGCAGAGCATCATCCCACACATGCAGTTCATTAGAATCCAATTAAATATATTGCGCTGCGTGACAAATCCAGTCCCACAGTCCTCTGCTTCAGTGTAAGAGACATGTCACAGCTGTCAGGTGTCCACTTTGGTTTACTCCACTTGGGCTAAGTATATGAAAATCAAAGGTATATATTCAGAACTGCATAGTTGTGATGTGAGAAAGCACTGAGAAGCAGAAGATTCAAAGACACAAATGCTTGGCCAGCAGCAGCTATGCTTTGGCAAGGATATCTGACAAGTAGGATGAGGTCAATATCTCAGCTTAGTCAAATGTGACAGGACATATGAAGAATAGTTTCCTCTGGCACACACTGATATATCTGTGTATGTGTATGATGTCGTTGACAGAGCATGTTGCTTATATTGCTACAGTCACATAATCAATCTGTCCCTAAAATAACAAGTAACTTTATATATGCATTACCTTTACAAAGTGACTCTCCAGTACATTCATTTTCACCAGGTCTTTATGATATTTATGTTGTAGCTTCAGACCACATGAGCCAAGTGCCAAAAGCTTGACCTTTTTCAAATGCTCTCAGTTTGTGAGAAGCATACCAGAAGCTGACCTTCTTTAAAGGAATAGTTTGACATTTTGGGAAATGTGATTATTTGCTTTCTTGCTAAGAGCGAGGTGAGAAGATTGATATGAATCTCATGTCTGTGGTGCAAGTGTGAAACTACAGCTAGGAGAGGGTTAGCTTAGCACAAAGACTGCAGCTAGCCTGGTTCTGTCCAAAGGTCATTAATTAAATGGATAGTTCAGATTTTTTAAAGTGGGGTTGTATGAGGTGCTTATCCATAGTCAGTGTATTACCTACAGTAGACGTCTGTCAGTATGGCCCCCAGTTTGGAGAAGTGGCAGGAGTGCTGACATGGAAGCTAAGCAGGGTACTGCTGTGGACAGGCTGTAGCAGCCAAACATATTTTAGCTACCTAAAAAACATTCCACCTAAAAAAAATGAATAAAAGTTTAAGTGTATGCTATGCTGAGAGTATTTCCACTGCTTTACCTTTCTACCAGACAGTCTTTTTTGATGACGAAGCCGTTAATGGATTCCCCATCTAAACTACCAGACTCCATTAACAAAAACAGTAATTTTGGTCTGCTGAAAACATGACCTGCTGGTCTACCGCTGCATTGATCAGTTAACTAGTTTGTGTTATTGTGTGACTTTGGTGAATCTAAACTAACCCTTTGAATTGCTAAAGTCACACCACAACACAGACAAAATAACTTATCTAAGCAGTGGTACACCAGCAACTCCTGTGTTCTGCGATGTTAAATTGTTGTTTTTCTCAATGGAGTCTGGTTTTGAAGAGAGCGGTATAATGGCTTCAGTTCCCCGTTGGAAATTGCAGTCTGACTGAAAGGTAAAGGAGTCAAAATATAGTGTACACTTAAACTGATATTGATTTAATACACTTTGTTGCTGACCCTGTCCACAACAGTACATTTCTTAGCTTCTGTGTCTGTAGTCCAGCCTGCTTCTCCAAAGTGGGGTCGTGCAGACTGACGTACCCCATACGACCCCACTTAAAAAGATCCGAACTATCCCCTCAACACATTACATCCTGTTTGTTCAATCTGTACAAAAACCAACCTGTGAAAACAACTTCCGGAACAGCTGTTGTCGCCAGTCCAGTTTTTATGCTAAGCTAAGCTAACGGCTGCTGTCTGTAGCTTCATATTAACACAGATATGAGAATGGTATCAATATTTTCATCTAACTCTTGGCAAGACAGTGAATAAGTGTGTTTCCTGAAATCTTGAACTACTCCATTAACGTGAGTCCATGTCACATTTTTAGGCTATTCATTACGTGGGACATTTTGTCTTTATTTGATAGCGTACAGAGAGGCAGACAGGTGCGGTGAAAGAGAAAAATAAACCCTGACCCCTAACAAAACATAAATATTTCTACCTTAATTATGTCTTGATGGATGACTGTGATCAGAGAGGCACCAATATCTGGGCGGTTGATGCATTTGAAGTTGAATAAAGTAAACAAATTAAAAATATGTGTTGTGACAGCTAACCTCGGACTTCAGAATGGTCTTCACACACCACAGAATACACCTTAATTAGTGTCTTCTCCATGGCTGCACATTGGTTACTCTGTGTGCACGCTGTAGAGCGTAATTGATATGAGTATTTGCTGATTCTTTGTTTACTAATGAATATGTAGAAGATCCCAAACTAATTAACTTAATGGCCCAGAAGGCAGATCTGCGATGGAGATACAGTGCGGGGGCCGGTGTTTTTGGTTCCTCTTTGTAATGACTTCCTCTATATGAAAGAAACCTGTTCCAGCATCCATCATCTCAAGGTGATTATCTCCAAATCCATCCGTCTCTCAGAAGGAAAACTGCTTTGCTGCTGGAGAACAACAACAGGAGATCTACTGCCAGTTTTTTTTCTTTTTCCCGTCTTGAAGTATTGTTAGTCAGACACTTGGCTTCAGCCCCAGCGACATACAACAGCGCTCTGGCTTCACCTCACTGAGCGATGGAGAGCACATTGGTGCTTCGTGAGCAGTTTAAATGCAGAGCTGCGGAGAAAACTGCCCCTGCTCACGACCGACAAATGTACATGTTGATCTCTAAAATCTTTTTTCGTACAAGATATGACTGACTGCAGGACTGCTTCAACAAACAGGCACAGGCACAGTGAAGTCTTACAGGAAGAGATGCATGACTCATATCCCTCCTGCTTCACACAAATATGAATATAAAGCTTTAGAGTGAAAATTAAACTGTATATACTCAGATAATGAATTCAATGCAGAGCAGAAACAATACCTACAAATTTGTCTTCAGTTCAGACTCCTCCGACGCCCGAAGCTTCTCCTCAGGATTGTTTTCCCTCTTTAATCTACACACATCTGTGTAATTTATTCTACGGCACCATACAGATGGGCAGGGAGTTTGCATGACAGGGGGCCCTCTTGATCAGAACTGCTTTTGTCTGAACTTCAAAACTGTTCTCCTTTGATCAATGCACAGCTACCAGAAGGCAGCAGAAAGCTCAAGCTGAGCTCTAAAAACTATTTCTTCTCCCCTCTAGTTTGGATAAATCTTCAGAAAGTGTGGATTAGAGCGGGGAAGGTGTTACAAGGGGAAGTGTAACAGATAAGACGTAAAGGTGGAGTAAGCGATCCTGGAGAGAGAGTACTGATATTTGAGTTGTGGAGTTTTGCATGTTAGCATGTGCCAGTTACTGTCGCTCATGCTCCCACGCAGGGGCGAAAATCCCATTTCATAGCTGGGGGGGACAATAAACAGTAAAATTTTAGAGAATAATTCCAGGGGGGGCCAAGGAAAAAAAGTTGTAGCCTGTCTTTTATACAGCATCTTTTACCGTAATTTGACGCTTTAATCTTCTCTCTATCTCTCCAACAGGCAGGCATAGGACCTTTCTTAGCATTGGCTGAGTCCACCTGCACATGTCCAGATTTAAAACAAAATGATTGAAATCAGATTACTCCGTCGTTAAATTCAATACCAAGTCCCTCAGTAACAGAGGTTTCCTGTACCGACTTTGATCATTTTGTCGATAGCGCCGTAGACACTTGACTCTGTAGCTCCTCTTAAAAAGAAGTTAAAAAAGCAAAGTTAA
>NC_065514.1:19887002-19916226 GCF_006386435.1 Epinephelus moara | reverse complement strand
GCCACTGACTGCTCTTGTCCTGTCCTCTCCCTCTTCTTTCTCTCCTGTCCTGACTATCACTAAACTCTGAGCTTAATCATTAGCTTTTAGCTTAGCAGCACTCGTAAGTTAGTAGGCTTTTGAACAATGTAGGAGAAATGTTGCAGACAGTTTATATTATCAGCCTGGGCCTGGGGCTTGTTGTAACAGTAAATGGGATGTGTTGTAACTTGTGTAGGTTAAACTGTGTCTGTGTGAGTGTACATCTTACCCTGCGATGCGCGATGTGGGCAGCGGTTCCAGCCACATGCTGCTACTGCTGCCAAGCAGCCCTGCCCGTTGGAAAGAGTGTGGGATATACCACTACTAGGAATGGGAGGGGGGGACTAAATCTTTTAAGATTTAAATTGCACATTATTGCGCGATTATAATGAGCACTGCTTACATTGTGCTTTCAATAAATACTACTGCATAGTTCAAAAATTATTAATTGTGTCTCAAATGATTCTAGGGGGATACAGCTTTACTGAAGGGGGAGTCATGTCCCCCCTGTCCCCCCTGGGATTTCCGCCCCTGCACCGTACTGTCTCTTTATACGTCCATGGCCTTTCCCCAGCCCAGTGGCAAAAAGAAAATGTTCGTATTGTAGGTTTCTAAAAACCACAGATACGTTACATTTGAATGTTTTGTACACAGCATATTGACATTTCTATAGTGACGTAGTACATGAGCTGATTTTGTCAGCAGGAGGTGGAGGGGATGGTGGATGGCATGATACCTGGGTGAGACGGCTGCCAAGCTGCAGATCACTACAGACCACTATTCAAGACCAACAAACAACCGCACCAGTTGTTTTTGGGTAACCCTTCACAGCATTTCCACCTGCGTTTTAACACAGAACTTGGGTGATTTTAGTGGCCCTTCACAGCGTTTCCTAGCGATGTTTGAACCAGCAAACCATGGTGTCTTTTACCAACACGTTCCTGCTTTCCAAGATGCGGGTGTTTAAAACCAAACATGACTTTTTATTAACCATAACCAAGTTGTTTTTGTGCCTAAACCTAATCACACTTTTACCACAGCATTGTTGAGAAATCTTTAATTTCTTTGTATCTGCTACAAAATAATGTACAAATGGAACGTATCTGTGGTTTGCAGCAACGTACAATGCCAACATTTTTTCTGGTGTGTGGATTGCCTTTCCCCTGTCCTGTGCACGAATACGAATGCCCCCTGTTGCTGATTGGCTGGATTGGACCGTGCCACCTTCTTTGTTTGCCATTTACAGAGCCAGGCCTGTGTATGACCACCAGATTTCTTCAGCATACACACAAATCAAAATGTGAGGAGATCTTCTCAGAATTTGACAAAAAGTGCACTGGATTAGAATCACTGACTGCACCTTTAAATGCAAGAAATAAACATACCTATAGTTGGGGGCTATGACGCTGTCAACAAAGAAGTGTTTGCACAAAGCCGTGCAACAGGGGAGTGGACGGGTTAGTGTTGTTTAAATGGTAAATGGATCTGCACTTGTACAGCGCCTTTCTAATCTTCTGACCACTTAAAGCCACCTGCCACCTGCTACTCAGTTTTTAACACACTCACACACTGATGAAAAAGCCATCGGGTTCAGTATCTTGCTCAAGGATGCTCCGACATGCAGACTGGAGGAACTGGGGATTGAATTGCTGATCTTCTGATTAGTGGACGACTCGCTCTGAGCCACAGCTCCCCCACAAAACCACATCAGAGTATCAAGTGAGTTTGCAAAAGTGCTTCTTCCTATGTGGATTTACATATTTAAAAAAAAAAACATCTCATGCACATTTCAAACCTTCACACGGGAAACAGTGAACAATAGCAGAAAAGGAGAACAGACATGGCTTTCCACTCACTTGTGTTATTTACATAATATTTCCTTTTGCACCCTTAACTCTGAGACAGACCTTGTTACCAAGAGGCCACAGGCTAGCATATCATTTGTTTAAAAAAGACCCAATCCCAGTCATTCACTTAAGATCACAAAGTTTGTCACAGTAGAAACAGAGGCAGCCAAGTCTTCCTGGTGTATTTTAAAGGGCGGACATATAATGCACTCAGTGTTCTGTGTTGTTTGGAGCTGATTGAATATTCAGAGCATGAACCGGCTGGCTCTGTAGCCATTCCCTTTCAGACGAAACAGGTGGTTGTTGATTTAAACCAGCGTCTCATTATAAGTGCTTCTTTTTTTCCTCAGGAGTATTAAAAGGAGGTGACAGAGGATACAGCGTTTATGTCCTCACTGGGAAGCTTTTATGAGAACTTGCAAAAAGTAGATGATGAAATGACTTTAACTTTAAAAAGATATGTTAACACACTGATACCTGCAGATATGAGCACTCCATGAAAAGTGGGATTTTCTCCAGTGGGTGCCATCAGTTTTAATATAGCTGGGCTTTTGCTGGTTATATACAGCAGGGAAGTCCAAAAATACCCATGTATGTAAAGCTCTGTGTACATAACATATAGGAAGTGTGTCAGATTTATTGAAGTAAGGACACAAGTGAATAAACTGCTGTGATTTACATATTTTAAAGCATCTGCACATAGATTATCACATGAACTTGTTTCTCAATAATATAAAATCAACAGGCCTATATGACATGCAGATAAAACAAAATAAAGTGCATTTTGACACATGAATGTCAGAAAACTTTTTGCCCACGTGCTTATCACCAAAACCCACTCACAGCAATTAAACCACATTTCCTGCTGTAATAACAGCGCGAGAATAAAGTACAGCCGAACAAACTCAGCGCATCCATGATCCATAACAATGCCAGCCTTTTACCTTCCTCAGCAGTTTGAGCACTTCGGCTGCTTGCTCCATCTTCTGCTCCCGGAGAAGCCTCTGGATTTCCCGGATCCAAGCCACCCGTCTGACATATGGGCTGTGGTTGGTTTTCCGCAGCATCCCCGGGAGCTTGTCGGACTTGAGCATCAAGGAGGTAAACAAGAAGTCCCCGCCGCCACTTCTTTCGCCCTCTCCCGGGGTGTCATTCCTCTGGCGTCTCCTCTTGGGCAATTTGGTTTCTAAATCGAGACTTCTCTGTCTGGTCAACTTAGAGCCCATCACTCCTGAGAGGATGTGTCGGTGGTGGTGGTGGATGTGGTGGTGAGAGGGATTTCACAACATGAAGCCAAAACATCACACTTAACTTGCTTCTCTCTGTAAAATAGTGTCTCAAAGTTTCAAGGCTACTCTGCACTGTAACGCAGCATCCTCGTTATAATAATAACAACGTGTGCCCGGTCTCTCCGTCGTCCCCTGACTGCTCGCATCCGTCCATGGACTAGTGCCTGAGCACTCTGGCATCCTTTGCTCTACTCAGAGCTGGTGCGCTCCTCAGCCAATCAGATCGTGATTCTCGGCACAGCCTGAGAGTGAGAGTCACGTCGGAAACTGAGCTCGGCTTAGTTTTCTCGCTGAGGACCCCCACATCATAACGCACAGGTTGTTTATGTGACTCTGAGTCAATCAGACAAAGTGGACTCGTTTAATCCTGTGTTATTGTGCTGTGGGGTCTTATGTAACAATTTCATAATACTGTAATATGAAAATGTGATAGACAGACAGATAGATAGATAGATAGATAGATAGATAGATAGATAGATAGACTGTTCTTTTGCATAAATGAACAATTAATATAGGAACAAATGATAAGTGCAGGACAGAGAAAAGAGAGTCCCAACATTTGAACATTAAAACAATATAGGTTTTACAACCATGGGCGGATTATGAGAAAGTAAGCCCCTGGGCAGAGATATGCAAAAGGCCCCACCACCTCTCCTACATCATCACATATTGATGTTTGGTCATGGACCTCCCATATCCAGATACAATGAGAAAGGTTCCCTGGGTGCGTTGGTTGTTGATGTTCTGGGATGCCGTGTCAAGTTCTGCCTGTTACATGCCTTGTCTTCTTTCAAAATACACTTCCGTTTTCACAGGGAATTTACCGTTTACATACTGTCTCTTTCAAAATTAACGCACCGCGTCAGTACAACAACGCAAATTGACCTTTTTTTCTCCAACAACTAATACACGTGGTTAGGTTTAGGCGACAAAAACACGTGGTTAGGTTTAAGCGACAAAAGCACGTGGGTAGGTTAAAGCAACAAAAGCATGTGGTTAGGTTTAGGCAACAAAAGCATGTGGTTAGGTTTAGGCGACAAAAGCATGTGGTTGGGTTTAGGCGACAAAAGCACGTGGTTAGGTTTAGGCGACAAAAACACGTGGTTAGATTTAGGCAACAAAAGCATGTGGTTAGGTTTAGGCGACGAAAACACGTGGTTAGGTTTAGATGACAAAAACACGTGGTTAGGTTTAGGCAACAAAAGCATGTAGTTAGGTTTAGGCAACAAAAGCACGTGGTTAGGTTAAAGCAACAAAAACACGTGGTTAGGTTTAGGCGACAAAAACACGTGGTTAGGATTAGGCGACAACAACACGTGTTTAGGTTTAGGTGACAAAAGCACGTGGTTAGGTTTAAGCAACAAAAACGTGGTTAGGTTTAGGCAACAAAAGCACATGGTTAGGTTCAAGCAACAAAAACACGTGGTTAGGTTTAGGCGACAATAACACGTGATTAGGTTTAAGCAACAAAAACAAGTGATTAGGTTTAGGCAACAAAAGCACCTGGTTAGGTTAAAGCAACAAAAACACGTGGTTAGGTTTAGGCAACAAAAACGCGTGGTTAAGTTTAGGCGACAATAGCATGTGGTTAGCTTTAGGCGACAAAAGCACGTGGTTAGGTTTAGGCGACAAAAGCATGTGATTCGGTTCCTGACAAAAGAACAAGGTTTGGCTTAAGAATTTTACAGGACGTGAAAGTTGGTGTTTGTTGGACCCATCCACCACCACTCCCACCCTCCCTTCTCAGATTTTCACTGCCGTAACTTTCGTTTTTATCCCACCGCGTTTCCCCCTGACGCTGCTGAGCGTGGTTAAACTATAACAACAACTAGCCAAGTATCATGCCAACGTTAAAGCACAGCTTTTTCGTCAGTGTCTGATGCTGCAAGTCACTGCCCAAACACCAGATTTTGACAACTTCGGAGTGAGACTGGGTTGTTTTAACAGAGATTTTGTTGTACGGCTGCTCCACAGTCTCTTCTTTGTGGTGCTTTTGCATTTTTCTCATTTTTCTTTTTCTTCAGTGTAGTTTTAGAAAGCATGCTGGCATTGCAGAAGCAAAGGAGGCGTGACTGGTGTGTCATCTAATACAACGGCATCTGCATCTAGTTTGACACACCCTACTGGGTGTTTCATTGGATAGCATTACATTTTTAATGATATTTATATTGATTTGTCCAGCATCTCAGGTTGGAATATATATGCAGTCTATGATTCATGATTCATTATTGCTTGTTGCAGGTGGAGGCTCATTTGGTGAACTGGAAGAACTTGTATCATTAAGATATTCATGAACTTGGTTAGTTTAAAATTTATGCTCACCATAATCTTGGGTGCTATTTTTCCTGAGGTTTTGGGATACAATGTACAATACTTAAGGACAGGTAAGTAGCCATTCAGCAGTCTGCTAATGCTGAGTATAAAACACTGAAACTCCCCTGTTTAAATTGCAAAGTAGCCTCCAACTAAAGTGCATCTATCAGCTATGCAGACTGCATGAGCTAAACTTTTGGGTGTCCATTAAATAAGGAACAGTATTGATCAAGCCCAGACTGATGCGCTGGTAGACAGATTTAATCAGATACTGAGAAACATGACCTGTAACTGTGATCAGTAGAGAGGCCTTGACAATCTAAAACAAATGGATTAGTCATGATACATCTTTAAAGAGAAACAAACTGGCAGCTGACCTCCATGAGTTTAACTTGTCTATCTTGCTGCAGTGATGTATATGTGTACTCCTGAGTGTGGCTACAGGTGCAACAGAGTGCACTGCTCACAGTGATTTTAGAAGGGAACCAGACTTGATATTTCAACCAGAGAGGCCATAGAACTGCTTTTAGACCTAATGTTATGTTACACTTTCCAAACGTAAGTGCTATATCGTAGGCAACTGGACTTGAGTTTCTTGAAGATGTTTCGCCTCTCATCCAAGAGGCTTCTTCGGTTCTAACGGACTGGTGCAGAGTCTCAGGCTTTAAACTCTGTGTAGGTGTGAATCCTTACAGAGTTGTTGAGGTTACATGTGAGCTCTGAGTTTCAGAATCGTTAAGGTCCAGACCAGGTCCAGGTCCAGGTTTGAAAGAGACGTGAAAGAAGCCATCTACGTCAAACTGGAACGACCGTGGCCTACGACACCACTTATCACCCACCTACAATGCAGTCTTGACACACATCACACAAGATGGTCGGGTGGATCAACAACTCACATGTGACCTTAACCACTCTGAAACTCAGAGCTCACATGCGACCTCAACGACATCATTAAGCGTTCACACCCACACAGGATTTAAAGCCTGCGATTCTGCACCAGTCATTTAGAACTGAAGAAGCTTCTTGGATGAGAGGCGAAACGTCTTCAAGAAATTCAAGCAAGTCCAGTTGCCTACGATATAGCACTTGTGATTACCATGACCTGGATGACTGAGAATCTTCATAATTTTTACTGTCAAAAATAATCCCAACATATTAGTCAATTATTTATTTATCTATTTATCTTTTATAAGTTTTTGCAAAAAGGGAGAAAGAAGGATTTTTTTCCTCTCAGTGGTTGGAGTGGTGTGTCTCAACCATCATGAAACCAGAAGGTATGAAAGATAAATTTAGGTTTCTAATTCTCTAAAAGTCGTCAAAAACTGCTGCTGGGTCAGTGATTTCCACATCAGACACTGACGCAAAAAAGCACCTTTCAAAGGCATGATATCTCAGCGTAAGTTTATAATGCCGCCGAATGGTATCAGTTTGAAACCATGCCGGTGACAATGTAATATAAGGAGCTGAAAAGTCCCTAAGGCCGGTGGGAAGGGAGATGGATGGGTCCATGGGTCCAACAAACTCTGGACTTTCACCTGGGAGTCTGTTTTTTCTAAATCTAATCATGTGCTGTTGTTGCCCAAACCAAAACACAGACTTTTGTTGCCCAAGGAAATAAAGTCCGTTTTACAGACGTTTTAAGTTTATTTTGAAAATGACTGTTTGCATCTAATGAGCAGAAACTGTGCACAAAACAAAAAACGAACAAACAAAAAGCACTTTAAGTTCAAGGCAACTTAACAGCTGCTGAAAATCTTGCTTTTCTTGACCTCCCCTTGCTGAATGTGCAGACTGCAGGACAAAGTGGCCAGAATCTGATTAATTTTGCTCAGATGCGACTGTTTTTGTTAACAGCTGACTTCGGTGGCCTCCATGTTTACCTCCGTACAACAGCATGCTGCATGTCTTTGTTATTGCACTTGTTGGTCAGTTAATGACCATGACCAGCGGAATCCAATATTGGCCACATTTTAAAAATAATATGAATAGCAAACAAAAAAAACAGGTAGCAATAAATCCAAATTGAGCCCTAACAGCCAAAAAAATGGGGCAGGATTGCGACGTGTCAGGTAGGCGGGGCAGAGCAGGTTTTTTTTAACCTGCTAGACAGACTCCATCTTTGTAGCATGTGGTTGTTGCCAGTTTGCTGTGTGTGAATTGAGTTTTGCTAAGTGATAATGTAGTTTGGAAGAATAGAGACTATATAACTGATACTGAATTAATTAACTGAATTGTTTTAAGAACGGGATGCCTTAATTTGATTGATTCAAGTTTACTGGCTGCTTTGCATTGCCTCTGGTACAATAAGGTATTAATTTTTATCCCTTTTAAATTGTACTCGTTTTTTACACAGGCCTGCGTAGTTTTTACCTGTTGCAGGATTGCAGAGTCACGCACAAAGAAAAAAAATAGACCAGTTGCGTAAAAATAGAGAAGAGCCGCATGATGCCTGCACAGGTAACCATGGTCAGTGTAGCAGTATCAGTTGATTATTACTGACGCGCTTTGCTGCAGGCATGCTTTTGCAGACATGTCGCACTACATCTCTGTCCCATGTCTTTCAGCCATAATGCTTGCAGTGTGAATGTAGCTTATGTGTGCTCCACAATGCGTCAGTTCTATGTGACATCACTGTTGGGTGTGGTTAGCAGTGCAACAGACTGGAAAGTCTGACGAGGGGTGAGGGTATACACTGTTTTTCATTCTGGTAATAAGTTCCTCTTTGAGGCTACAACTATGTTGTCTTTGACGTACTGCTAACAGACATTACACCGTGACGTGGACAACCTAACATTCATAAGCTTGATTTGTACATTTATTCATGAAATGAACAGAAATCAGAGAAGGACAGCTCTGTGAGAATTTGCCTCCAAAGAAAGGAACCTTGACATCAGGGGGGCTAAGGTGAGATAAGTTACACAGTGTGATGACATACTTGTATCACTTCCTACTGCAACCTCTAAGCTGCATTCTCTGTCATTGATTCAGGTGCATCTTATTAGCCGACTAAAAGCACTGGGGGAATCGTTCTGTCTCTGATCCGTGACAGTGAGAGATGAGTTAGGGCTCGAGCTTTAAAAACCTTCAGTACTGTAAGCCCTGTATAATATAACAGTGGGTATATGATCTCACATTACCAAACAACCCCTAGTGGTATTGAGCATGTAAAAGTTGTATCACCTTCCAGCCTTAATGCAAATCCATGGAAAATGTAGTGAACATATGCTGGAGAGGAGGGTAATACAGTCATCTAGCAGCACCTGGTGCATCCCCATCATGCTGGAGCTAGATAATGACGCTCACTGGCTCTGTCTGGATGTCAGGATGACACTGCCCAGCCCCACTGTCAGGTCAATGGCAATATTATTTATAGAGCACATTTCATTACAAGTGAACTCAAAGTGCTTTACATTGAAAGAAAACAGATTAAAGACAATATGAGGACATAAGCAGCATTAACATGTAAGAATACGATATGAGCATTAGTCATCAACACCAACATGACAATATACACACAAAAACATCAACACAATCAAGACACACGCGCAAACTGACCTATCACTAACAAAAACTGACCACTCAAACTGAAGACAAAGAGAAACAGTATAGTCTGTGAATAGTCTGTCAATATAAATACTTAAGCAATTAACCAAAACACCAACAATCTAATATAGTCCAGAGAAATACACATAATCTCTACAGTATACGTCCAGTCCCCTCCTCTCCTCCAGGATGTGGCAGGCACTCGGTACATTCTGATTGGCCACTTCCTGTATTTACAGGCACATATTTATAGGACCCATCTTTTACCCCAGCCTGCCAAGATTTTCCTCCAGCAGCAGCACCCTCGGCACTAGAAACTCAAAGACATAGAAATTAGAGCAACTAAAGGCAAATTAAAGTGTGACTGTACAGAAGTTAACTAAATGTGACAAATAGAAACTAATGCGCTGCCAACAACACTAAATAAACTATGAGTATGATGAATGAAACAAAAGCCATGCGTCATTATTTATCTGTTTGCTGATGTTTGTACAATATGCATGAGGTCGAAACATCAGCAAACTCAATGGGGAGAAAATTAGTGTGAACAGCAAAGAAATATAAGGCGTGTGCAGGAAGGTTACAGACATTTATATCAGCTGTGTGACAGCAGGTCAGGCCATCGCATTTCCCAACCTTAACCAAGGAGATATTTTAGTTATTTTATCATGAACAAGGAATTTTCCTTACAGGGAGTTTTTGTGCCTGAATATAATCAAACCACAACTGTAGCATTGATCGGAAAACTGTTTTACGTTTTTCTGTTTTTCTAATAGTAGTTTGTGATCATTTTGAAAGGCACTTCAAGGCATATTCCACTCCGTTTTTCTCACATGCCTCGCATGCAGTGAACAAACAATCCAAAAACTGAGAAACTTCTCAATGAATTGAAGTAAAAACAGTGAAAATATATCAAAACATCCATTTACAAATTCTTACACAAGTCGTGCAGTATAATACAAGTCTTGTTTATCCAGTCATATGAATTTGGGAACTTCACAAAAGGTGTAACTTATGCTCTCTTCAAAGCCAGACTCCTGGTTCAATCCCAGGTGGGAGCCCCTCTGTGCAGAGTTTGCATGTGCTCCCTGTGTCAGCGTGGGTTTTCTCCAGGTACTCCGGCTTCCTCCCACAGTCCAAAGACATGCAGGTTAACTGGTGACTCTAAATTGTCTGTAGGTGTGAATGTGAGTGTAAATGGTTGTCTGTCTCTATGTGTCAGCCCTGTGATAGTCCTCAACAGATTCATAAAATCATAGAATTGTAAAACTATAAAAAGAGTTGCAGCAGTGCAAAGCGTAAAAAGAAAGAGTTTCAGACTGGAGGACCTCAGGAGGTCAGAGCAAATTAAAGGCTAAAGTGAACGGATACATTTTTAGCTTTCTTTTAAAAATATTTAGCGAGCTAGCTTCCTGATATCTATTGATAGTGTGTTCCAAATCTTTGAGGCGTAATTGACAAAGGCTGCATGCCCGATCTTCTTCCTGCTGTTGGTGGGAACCTCCAACAAACCAGCAGTAGATAATGTCAGGCAAATAGTTAACAAGGGAGTTAGCAATGTAGCTTGGTCCTAGCCCATTTAGGGCTTTGTATAAAAGGAGGAGAAGCTTAAAATCAATTCTAAATGTAACAGGAAGTCAGTGCAGAGTAGCTCAGACTGGCCTGATGTGCTCTCTCCTCTGGTATCTGGTTAATATCTGAGCTGCAGGGTTTTGAATGAGCTGAAGTCACCCAGTGGTGTTTTTTGAGAGGCCAGTAAAAATGCTTGAAATAAAGGCATGAATCAATTTCTTGGCATCTTTTTCATTAAGAAATGGTCATACCTTAGCTTTGTTTCTGAGGTGACAAAATTATGTTTTCGTCACCTTGTTAATGTGGGACTTGAAGCTCACACCAAGGATCACACAAAGTGAATGTCACATAGGTTGAATAATTGATATACAAATGGTCTTTTCTTCCTGTTGATGGGGGTGTATTGTAGAATGAGACACACAAAAGGACAATTGAGAGGTTTAAAGCAACTTTCTGTGAGCGGCCACTGTACACTGCATACCTGACCTTTTGTTTCCAGACAGATGGAGTGACATCTGGGATGTTTTGGTGCAGGAGGCGTCAGAGCCGACAGCCAGAAGGACGCTCCTGGAGCAGAACATGGCAGAGAAGGAATGTTTCATGATATTTAGTATTATCCCCTGTTCTGCTTCGCGCTGCATGAGGGACACCAGTGTCACTCTGTGGTTTACGAGTTTACAACCCTTTAAAATTCAAGGTGAGTCGTGTGAGAATAACTGACTGACTTGGTCCCTTGCTCTTCATGGTGGAGTGGTGAGGTGGTCCTCCAACATACAGTGTCAAGCCAAAAGCAGGACTCATACATCTCCACTGAGGTGTGTCAGCGGTTCAGCTTACATGCCTCCAGCGGCATACGAATTGATTTACAGCCTGTTGATTGTCGTGGCACCACCACAGCACAGATGTGTCATTTATTATCAGGCTCTGACATGCATTCTTTATATAACCAAAGTAATTGTATTTACAAGGGAAGAAAAAGGAGACAGAAGTGATGTAGAAGAAGAAAGACAAACATGACAGCGCATATCATAAAGCCGCTTTGTCAGTGGTTGCAGACGACTTTTTTTTTTTTGCATGAAAAACAAAAGGATGAAAAAACAGTGGATGTTTTTTTGTTTTGCATTCACTGAATAAAAGAAGAAATCAGAACAATACAGCTGGTGCAGCTGCTGGTTTAGCAGATACAGTCCACTACACAAATGTTAGGCTTGAGGTGTAAATGGCTAAAATATTTTCTGCATCTACAGGAAAGACATTGTCAATTATAACCTTTATACTAAGTATTAAACCCAGCTTTTGTCATGGTGTGTGGCCAGATATAAAGTCACGTTGGCCCTCTCACAGTCACGTCTCAGTCTTGTGAAATAGAAGATGGGAGTCCAAAAAATAGCCACTGACTTATCATTTAAGTAAAACAGTTTTCCACCAGAGTTAACCATGTTTTGTCAGCTTTTACCAGCCCAGATGAGTGTCATATTTTCTTACATTCCATGCCCTTCTTTAAGTTTCTGTTTGAAACTGAGCTATGTAACTAACTTTGGATATTTAGTAGAGCTGATGGGCTACAGCTGTGATAACACAAACATTAAGTGTTGGTGTTATCACAGCTGGAACTAAATGTCCAATGCAGGGACCAAATGAATGAAAAAAAAGACTCCTTGGATGGTGCTATTACCTTTTCTTTTGGAAACTGGAGGATAAAACTGCACAACGATACAAATTTAATGCCTGATTTTGCTTTAGTGGAATATGTTGTGGCGGAAAAAAAGTAACTTATATAACTGGTTAATTGGGAATCAATTCAAGGCTGACTGTCAGGGCTTTTTCTCAAACTGCATACATGCCCCTCCTCGAGTGCCTTCAAGGCATCTGGAGCTTAAACAAATTAGATTTTTAGCACTTAGTTTTTCCCCATTTTCTTCATGAATTGTTTTATTGCTGGAGCTTTACATGAGACGGTGCAGTCTAGGAGTTAAGCTCAAACTTAAAGGTGAATTCAAAGGGGATTTTAATCTGTATAGGTTTCAGTTAGCTGCTCCTGGTGTCCCCATGTCAAAGTTGAGAGTCCTCTGCCCTGTCCCTGCTGGTCTCCCCCTATTAGCCTTGCTGCTTATTTAACTGACCCTTCTCATCCAGCTCTGCACCCCATCACACTGTCCCCCTGCTGTTTGCTCTCCTTTCCTCCTCTCATGGCGGATGTGATCTTCTCCCTCGCAGCCCCGAAAGCCTACATTTTCCTGGTGAGGAGGCACTTTATTTGAAACTTAAATATCAAAGGCTTTGTGAGCTGTCATGCAAAAACCAATATTTTTTTTCTGGAGCTGCTTTGCATCAGAGCTTTGGAACAGGTCCCTACTTTATCATTCTGTGAAAGTGTTGTTTCCTAGAGTAATATGTAATCTATTTAAAATGAGCCACCAGCAAACTATTTTTCGTTAATCTTTCTGACAGAAAAGTACCCGAGCAGATAGAGATCTATTCATCGAGTGACGTGCTGCTTCCTCTCAGTTTCAAGGTCATGCAATTGCTCAGTGGTATTTAAGAAAGGTATGTGAAGATTGAGTACAGATGACTAATTATTTCAGTGATAACTTGAATATCGTCTCAAGTTGTTTCTTCTGTGTCCGTCCCCTTAGAGACACAAGATAGGTGCTTTATGGTGGGGTGGGTTAAAGTTTAATGACCTGGTGATAGTTACATATTAAGAATCGCAGTAAACCTATTAGCTATCAGCTGCTGCAGATCTGGGCAGACACACACAGTGAGCAGGCTGTCGCCGAGGGCCCCCGAGAGAAACCAAGGTAAGATAGAAACTTGTTTTACATGTCTGGGAAGGTTTATCTCAAACATCCAGGTGGTACAATGTTGCATCCAAAGCCAAGACTAGGATTCAAATTTCTGGTCTCTCTAACCTCACAAACATCCTTTTATCCTTTAATTGGTAAAGTTACTTTGTACTTAAAGATGTGAAGGCAGGCGACAATTTATATAAATGGTGTGTGTGCTGTAATGTTCAACAGTAGTGCTTATGCTGTGTGACTAAATCAATTCACGTGCCTGTTACATAATCTGGTTTCATTCCTCTGACAGACCAAAGAATCTGCATGACAGTAGGCTTTAGGGGTTCGGAGCAAATGGGGGGAATTTTTTAAGCTAAAATACTCTTGGCTTTTTCTCTATTTGTCTTATTGGCTGCTAAAAGCAGAGCCAGGAGGATTCACTGCCTCACAGTCAGATCATCTCAGACATACAAACCTCCTCAGTGCATGATTCAGACAACTTTGGTTTAGCACAATTATTCAGAGGTTTATATGCCAGCAGAACCAAATCCTTCTGTTGTCTGAGCTGACTGCATTATTTTAGATGTATGTTTCAACATAGCAGGGTTTAAAGTTAATGTTTTTTCCTCGGGCAAGAAAGAAGTTTACTTGACTGAAGTTAATTTTCACTTGCCCCTATACAAATTGTTTTATTTATTAGTGGTAATCAAATAACAAAAAAGCCAAAAGTTTTTCAGAAACTTGATGTACATTTAAAAAATGAACCCTGTTTTACCCGCCTTGCTCTTAAACTATCCGCACACTGCCAGCGGTACCCAACTAAACTCCTGTTTCCAGAGTAATTGAAATGCTTATGTGCAAGGGCATATGTTTTATATTCAGTATTTGGGGAGAAAATATGAATTGGCAGGTATGGGAGTCCTCTGCAAGAAAATCAAAGACTTAATTTTCTGCATCCTGGTGAATTTTTATGCACCGATTCTGCGTTCTCTGCGTCAATTTATGGTGTACATGTTCCTTAAGAGGGACGTCCCATTTGTTCATTCATAAAACAGGTGCAATACAAGTACAGTCCACCAGACATAATGAAGATGTGAAATGGGACACCTTGATAAGCTATCTGAAGCTTGTGATCAAGGGTCCAGACACAGAGCAGATAGTGAATATGAATTTACAATATATGTTTACCAACACGTTAAAAAAGTGCATGTATCATACAGTAACATTGACAACATTTGGTTTAATAGGTCAGATACAACAGAGACATGCGGCAAGTGGAAATAACAGTACAATTTAAATGGTTTCAGAGTAGAGAGACTCCAGCTGGTTCAGGTATTTAAGCTTTGTCATATTTTGGTAGTAACTGCTGCCATTGTCATGATCCTGGGTTGTTTGGACTTTGTTTTGGAGTTTTCTCTTTGTGTTCCTTGTTTCATGTGGTTCATTCGTGTTTAATCAGCTTCCTGTTTTATTTTGTAGATTCTCTCCTTATGTGTCGTGTCTGGTTTTACTTCCTGTCTTTGTGTGTTTTCCCGCCTGTTTTCTGTCACACCTGTCTCGTTGGTCCTTCCCTGTTCCCAGAGTCTTCCCTTCACACCTGTTCTCTATTAGTCTTGTCTGCTCCACCCTTGTTGTTAGCCAATCTCCATTTCCTTCCTTTGGCCCATGTCTTCCTGCTTCAGCTGTGTCTCGTTCCTGTGATTAGTTTTCTGTGTATATATACCTGTGTGTTTATCTTTGTCAGTTTGTCTGTGTTAAATCTGTGTTTCTCCTGGGTGCATTCTGTGGTCGATCCTGTGCTCATGAAGCTAATTTTTTTGTAAAAACCTCAGACTGTCTTTTGGGTCCTCCTCTGAACTTACACGTGACAGCCACAAGCTTATTTTCCCCCACTCCTTGGGTACTTCAGACATCAGCGCAGAAAGAAAACCTAACAAAAAATCTATATGCTTAATGGTGAAGTGTGTAAGATTTAGGAGGATTTAGCGATATCTAGCGGTGATGTGCAGATTGCAACCAGTGGAAACTTCTTCTGGCTAGAACCTCATCAGTGTTCATTGTTTCAGGAGGTTTTTACCATGAGCTGAATTATCCACAAAGGTCTCTTACTCTCCAAAACAAACTGATCAGGTGATTAAAACTTGTAAAAACACTGAATAAAGCAGTTTCATGTTACAAATAAATGTATCTGTAACAGTGTTTGGCATTTCGGAGACAGGCGGCTCACCCAACGCATGCTCCCTCTAATTTCCCTATTAACTTCATGTGTGCTCACCTTTTCCTGATCCAGACGTTCAGGAGGTTTTTATCAAGAGCTGAATTATCCAAAGAGGTCTCTTCAACTACCACTAAATAAATTGGTTTTACATTACAAATCAGTGTAACTCGGACACTGCAGATGGGCCTCTATCTACAATGGCTGATGCAAAAATGTGCATGACCCTATCTGAAGCCAGTGTCTGGTTTGTCTGTTCTGGACTACTGAAAGAACATGGAGATCTCCATAAACAAAGACACCATCCCTATGTAGATATAAATGGCTCATTCTAAGAAAACAAAAATGTGATTATACACCAAAGAAAACACTTTTGTTATATTCCATTTCTGCCAATATATCTCTCAAAATCTTACACACTGGACCATCAATTCTTTTTATCACATGCCTGATAAGGCAAGTGAGTTGCTAGATTTACTAGCTCAATGTGGCCTTGGGTGTACTACCAAACAGGCCTACAAAGCCCAGGCTCAGGGGCCCAAGGGGTCAGACGGCCTCTAAGCCAGAACCTCTTCATGAAGTTGCTGTCATTAACTTTGCCTTTCTTGACAAAGGGCTTAGTCATTCATGTCAGTAAAAGAGTCCCTCCTAAAAAAGTACTAAAAAAGAACAACTGAAGGAAGAGCTTAAACATTCACTTTGAAGATTCTTCACAAGAAAGAAACCATCATGACACATTTTAAGTGAGTGTTCCTATCCCCTCAGTTTATATGTAGGACTTTAGACCTTTTATGTGTTCAGCTCATGTTTGTGCTGTCTATTTTATCACAGCTCAGTGACTTCTACATTTGCTCAAGGGCAACTCCACGGATTTTACACATCATCTGTTTACATGTCTGAGAGGGAGTACTACTGCATCTGTGAAAAACTTTGTTTAAAGCCTTTTGTTGCTCCACGGGGAGGTGCGCAAAATCTTAAAATTGCCTCAAGTGATGTCACCTGAGTCACAGAATTGGTTGGTGAAGACAACAAGTTTGACAGTGGTGTGGGGTTATCAAGAAATTGGTTTCCCAGAGCTCTGTAGCTTTGCTTGAGGATTATGGCTCAAGGCTACATTTCAATCAGGAGAGACAGGTGAATGTGGTAAAGATAATTGTTTACTACAGATTACAGGTGTACAGATTAACAGATGATATGTGATGATTACGTTTTAACAGAAAGACTTTGGCACTTGGATGCTACAGAGAGAATGTTTAATCTCATCTGCACTGGGCAGCAGCAAAATAAATCACACCATGCAGTCCAGACACTGGTGGTGGCGGCTGATGACTCTGATGACACTGATGAGTGCTGATGAAGCTGATAAATCTGGGGTTGCGCACAACAGCAGCATGAACAATCATATTTAAAGAGTCAGCAGCAAGATGATAGGCAAACAATGAAGGTGTGTCGCCCAAAGACTATAAATAATGGACGTTGCTACTGTGACATCACCCATTGGTTTGAGGACTGCCATTTTGAAGCCTCAAGCTCGGCATTTCAGCCGTTGCCATCTTAGTTTTTTCGGAGCCAGAAGTGACCATATTTAGAAGAGAGGTTGGAGCTGTTGAGGAGTGAGAGGTGGCTGGGTGTCATAGACTGTGGTGGTGACACCTCACAGACAGCCTGTCACTCAGATGGCCCCATCCTTAAATATGCATACTTTTAAGTCTTTATAAAATGTAAATGGATGGTTTATAAAACAATTCACCCCGTACACTTGTCATAAATGTTGAAATTAGCTACAGAGACCAAAACTGTTTTTTGTACCAGGCTGTAAAGTTGTTTATTTCTGCTGTACAGTCGGGCATGTTAACATTGGAGTCTATGGGGATTCACTCTGTTCTGGAGCCAACCCCCAGTGGCCATTTAGGGAACAGCAGTTTGTGGCACTTCAGCCTCAGAGGTTGCCTTTTGGTGTCGGCATGTTATTAGTTAAATGTAATAAGCTGACTGAACAGCTGATATCTCAATTAAAAGCGCCAGACATTGATGGCATTGAATTTTGAGTGGGCAAGTGTTTCAAAGCAGGTGGCAGTAAGGTTCATTTGGTATATCTCCACCATCTTTTCAGTTGCCATTTTCTTTTGCAGTAAAGACAAGCAGTGAGCCGTGACTACGCATAAGCCAATGATTCCCTAACTAACTTCTGACGCACTTGGACTGTTGACCATTGTAGTTGCTTAGTTATACATTTAACATTATTCACCTGTTGGTACATGCTGTAACACAACAAACAGATGCAACTCCATGGTAATAAGCTGATGTTAGGCTTCCGTGCTGCTGGGAATCAGAGTTTAAAAATCACTCTGGTCGAACATCCAGTAATGATGATGAAAATAATAGGGGATAGAGGATTAACTGTCCTCATTGTTGTGACTACAAAGACATCCGGATGTTTTGCTTGTAAAAATGATTCCTGGTTTTAATTTATATATACACATTAACTGAACAAATGCATGAAAATATTTGACATAAGTGGCACCTAGTTGTGAACAAGCTGTTTTTTCCACATAAATACTCTGTAGGTTTTGTGTATTAGTACTGTTATATCAAGTTCCAGCTAAATTGGAGTCATTAATATGTATAATCTTTTCATGTAATAAATATTTCAATACATAGGTTTCAAAGATTAAACCTTAAAATGAGGACTGAGGTATCATATTGCTTGAAATTTCTGGATATTTATTGATTCTGCAGATAATTATGTATCATCTATGTGTGTTTTGGGTTTGCTTGCTTCCTTTTTTTATAAAGCACAGCTATTTTCAGCTGCATTTTCATTTTAAATGTAAACATTTAAATTCAAACAAATAATGTTTTTTCTCTTGACAGGCATTAAATAGAGCATTTATTGTCGCTCAGCTGTAAAAAAAAAAAATGGCAAAGAAGACAATAATTGTGGCGGTGGCGATGCTGCTGTTGGCAGCCGCCGCCACATTCGTGGGTGTCTTCTTTGGCGTCGGAAAAATGAAGCGACCAAGTGAGCAGGTGTTCTTGAAGGCAGCTGTGGCAGCAGATGCTGGGCCGTGTTCAGAGGTCGGCAGGTGAGAGCTTACACACTGAAACATCCTCCAGGACAGACACATTGCTCTGCTGTTGACAGACTCATATGCATGAACATAGAAGCATGAAGATTGCTTGCACATACAGCCATATCGATGCAAATCCCTGTGAACCTGCTTCATTCTTTGCCAATATGGGGTCTTAAGTCTTAAGTGTAAAAACTAATCCTCCACCCCTTCCCTCCTTGTGTGTGTTTTAATTAATTTTACCACAGAGACATACTAAAAAAGGGGGGGTCTGCAGTAGATGCCTCTATAGCTGCTTTACTGTGTGTTGGACTCGTGAACGCTCACAGTATGGGCATCGGAGGAGGAGTTTTCTTCACTATCTACAACGCCACAACTGGTACACCTTCACTCTCAGATATGTTTCTACCACAAAGTCTTCTGTTGTTTATGTTCCCACTGATGAAACAAACTCATACAACTTCCTAATTATCTGGTTCCTACATGCATTTCCACACAGGGGAGGTTGAGACCATTGATGCCAGGGAGACGGCACCACACAACGCAACAGAAAACATGTTTGGGAACAGTACAGATTTATCCCAGAAAGGTAATGTTTAACCAGTGCTATCAGACATGGAAATGAGCTGATGGAAATTAAAGCTAACGTTATCATGAAAGAGACTGACCTTGTGATAGTGACAACAAAAGAGAGTGTGTAAATTCCCTGAGAGCTTGATAGACCAATGCCCTAAAATAATGTCTAATTACTTATGAGGCAATAATCTAAGTCTTTGTTTCCTTTGCTTCCATGGTTGGTAGGAGGGTTGTCTATTGCTGTACCAGGGGAGATTCGTGGTTATGAAATGGCATACAAACGACATGGCAAACTACCTTGGAAGGACTTGTTCCAACCGAGCATTGAGCTTGCAGAAACAGGTTTTCCTTTGGGCAGGGCACTTGCCATCGCTCTGTCCAGGCACAAAACTACCATCATTGCTGACCCAGCGCTATGGTGAGAAGCACTGACCTAAGATGATAAAACCCACTTAAAGCAAGCTTTGTTACCATCTTAAATTATTTTTTCCTCTATTTCAGTGAAGTGTTTTGTGGACAAAAGGATGACGTCCTTAAAGAAAACGACACCATCAAATTTACCAAGCTTGCAAAAACCTACAGGAAAATAGCAGAAAAGGGTCCTGATGCTTTCTACCAAGGAGAACTGGCTCAGAACCTTGTGACTGATATTCAGGCAGCAGGTAATATTTATCAGCTGCAACGGCATGGCTGGTATTGTTTGTGAGTCTGTGTGTGTGTCTGGTCATCGTAAAATGTAGTTGCAATGACACTTATTGTAGCGGGAACTACCACAGAAGCAGTTTTGAGTACTTTGCCTTACTTTGTTTGTCTGTGGGCACTTTTTGTCAACACAATAGTGTCACAGGGGTAGGAAGTAGAGAAGTAGTCATTGCCCCTACAATCTACACCCCTGACCCAAATTTTGCGGATAAATGTATCCTAGTTTCAATCAATCATGGCTGTCTGGTCAAGGGTATATGGAATAAATCCATTGCGGTCTCACTCCCCATTCATCATATACCGATGCTTAGTCAGTGGCCCTCAGGGTCAGATACTGACGTACCGAGGCACCCTTTAGTGGCGATATGAGACACACTAGGTGTTTGCATTTTTTGCTGTAGTATAAAGAGAAAGAAAGTCTGCACAGGGAGGGCTGGAGGTGAGGTGTATTGATTAAGCAAACTTTCACCTGGAAAGCGCTGTTCGTTTCACATATGAAACTGATTGTTTAATGTGTAAAATAGTACGCTAGTCACATGTGTCACGTGTTACATTACCTTAGCTATCAAGTGACATATTTTAAGCCAAACCATGGTGTTTTTTTCTGAACTTAACCCCGTATTTTTGTTGCTTAAACCCATACCTTCATCACACCATGACCTCCAGCATGCACTGGAATGGTTTGCAGCCGAGTGTGAAGCTGTTGGGATGAGAGTCAGCACCTCTAAATCTGAGGCCATGGTTCTCTGCCGGAAAACGGTGGATAGCCCCTTCCGGGTTGGGAGAGAGTTACCACTCCAAGTGAGGGAGTTCAAGTATCTGTTCATGAGTGAAGGTAGAATGGAGCATGAGATGGATTAGAGGTTTGGCGTGGTACCTGAAGTAATGTGGGTGCTGCGCCGGACTGTCGTGATGAAGTGGGAGCTGAGCCTGACTGGTCCATCTTCATCCCAACCCTCACCTATGGTCATGAGCTCTGTGTAGTGACTGAAAGAAGGAAGTCGCGGATACAAGAGTTAGAAATGTGTTTCCTCTAAAGGGTGGTGTAAAGTAGGAGTAGAGCCGCTGCTCCTTCGGGTTGAAAGGGGTCAGGTGAGGTAATTGGGGCATCTGATCAGGATGCCTCCTGGGTGCCTTCCGTTGGAGGTGTTTCGGGCACGTCCCACTGGTAGGAAGCCCTGGGGCAGACCCAGAAGACGCTGGAGGGATTATATATCCCATCTGGCCTTGGAACGCCTCAGGATCCCCCAGCAGGAGCTGGAAGGCGTTGCTGGAGAGAGGGAAGTCTGGAGCACATTGCTCAGCATGCTGCCTCTGCAACCCAGCTTTGGATAAGCAGTTGTATATGGATGGATGGGTGGATGGAACCTAAACCTGAACTCTAGTTCTTGCCTCTGCTCTTAATTTACTTTTGAAAGAGACTGTAAACATTTACCAAGCATAAACTGTACATACGTATATTGACACGCTGTCCCTGTGTAGAACTGACACTGGATGGGGACTAGAGCTTTATAGTTTGACCCATAGGGCCACTGACCAGACGTCGGTACTTGCATGCTGGGAGTGAGAATGTGTTGATAAATCTGGCGCAGTTCACCTTTTTCACCAAACTCCTCATGTCATGTGCTCCACTGCACCATACACACTGATATTGCATTGTGGCTGATGTGGTTACATCACAGGACAGTCTCCAGTTTCATATTTGTTGTACTAAAAGCCCTTCAATGTCTGTATAACCAAATTGTCTGAAGTTACATCATAGTGCTTATTGAAAAGCTCCTTTTCTTTGTTAGATGAAAAAGTCAACTACAAATAGTAGCAATAGCAAGTTTCCACTTTTGTCATTAACAGTGAAAAAGGTACAAAATTTAGTAATCTTTTTAGTTTATTTTACAATCCAAACAGCTATTTCTGCAGATTAGATCATGTTTCTGTAGCCACGAAGCACATTAATCTCTTACACAGGGACTTTATCATCATATCATTATTGCCACTTCTGTTATCATTTTAGTCATTTGCTAAATAGACTTCAGGACATATAATAAAAATACACAAACACCCACCTCTCTCTGCAAAGCTAATTTGTATGTTAAGGAGGATTTGTATTTCCAGTTCTGTCCAAGTGTGCATTCACAGTGTGTGTCAATCCGTGTTTAGGCGGTATCATCACAATGGAGGATCTGAAGGATTATGGGGCTGTCTTGGATGAGAACCCTTTAAGGGTGAACGTGGGGGAGTACACCATGGCTGTTCCCAATGCCCCCGCTAGCGGCCCTGTGCTCTCGCTGATATTAAACATCTTGAATGGTAAGCCTTGATGCTTTGTCCAAAAACATCCCGAGTGGGAGTGCTTCAATGTGAGCTGCATTCACTTTGCCAGTCACTCTCTGAGACTCCGCTGTGAGCAGCATGTTGATCTACTGTACAGCAAATCTACTCTTAAAATAAAAAAAGGTTTGTTGACTTCAAGTTATCTAAGAATATCATGAACTACTTTCTGGCTCTGTGTTTTACAAAGTACTTACAAGCAGTACTTTTAAAATATCATATAGCATATAGCTGCATCCCTTCCCTTAGATACATATGACGTATGACTTCTCCTAAAGAACCAAAGGCAGAAGATGTGTGACATTGCTATAGCACCACACAGCCTCCCGTGTAACAGTCAATGTTGCCGTTTTTTACCACGACCACAATACATCCACAACCCTAACCAAGTAGTTTTTCGGCTGTAGGAATAGCAACAGACCGAAATATCTTAACATTTAATTCATGGATTGCCACAAAATCTGGGACATAGTCTGCATTTATTTTTTCCAGGTGATGTATCATAAAGGACGGGTTCATAATTCATAATTTCCATCTCAAAATAGTCTGGTACCCATATGAACACTGGAAGAGGTTTTGCTTGCTGTAATCATTCCTCCTGTTGATGCTGGCCATTCAAAGATCCCATTCTGTCAGAGATTTTTTACATTTAAAGTGGATTAGAAATCTTGAAATAAATTCAGTCAGAAACACTATAGTCAAAGAAAACTTTATTTCCATATGCAGTATTTGCCAGTATGGCTCTGTTCTGGGGCCCCTGCCTTTCCTCTGGCTTACACAGAAAGCATAAGGCAGAGAGAGCACACCTGTCTGCCCTTCCATGTGCAAATGCAGAAAACCTGAGGCAGAGAGAGCATACCTCTCTGCCCTTCCATGCACCTACATGGAAAAGCCTAAGGCAGGCAGAGCAGCAGCAAAGACCCTCCCAGGCACATAACAAAGCCAGCATCACAGAACATTTTTGCACAGAACATGGGGTTGTAGTTTTTTTTTAATCTCTTACACTGAAGGTGCACTAGAAAAGGAATCTTTTCATGGTAAGTATGAACAGGAGGAATGATCACAACTTGCCACACCTGCTTCAATGTTCTTATGGGAACCTGTCTACTGTTTTATGACACACTAAATATGTGGTTTTGGGTGAAATGTATCAACAATAATTGCCATGAAATTTGGTACAGATGTTCATGCATAGCCCACATGGTTCTGCAAACCAGGGATAATTTACATTTGTACGTTTCATCATATCAGTGTTTCTAAAGTGTCATAGTTGTCATTACATGCATAAGTTGACTTTGCTATTGAGAGGAGGAGGGCATAGCGGATAGCTTGACACCTCAGCAAGATGGCTCAAGCTGCAGACCACTGTTTGTGGCCAACAGCAAGACTAGTTGTTAGCAAGATATTGGCAGCATTGTGCCACCAAATCTAGGTAGTTTAAGCCAAAACATGAGGTTTTTCAAATCAAAAACAAGAGCACAAACATAACCACACATTACAGCGTTGTTGAAATATAAAGAAACTTAAAGTTCCGCTACATAATAATTTACAAATGCAACATATTCATGGTTTGCATTAATGTAAATTCCAACATTTTTCTGGCAGTTGGGTTGTCTGGCAGTTATGTGACTTTAATGCTGTGGTTTTATTAGCTACAAATGTAAGAAAAGAAGGAAGGAGAATTAGACATTTTTCAGATGAGTTAAATAAAACGTATGGTAAGTTATGAAGCTATGACTAGCAGCTGGCTGATATAGCTTAGCATAAAGACTATAAACAAGGAAAAACAGCTAGCTTCTGTCCAAATGTAATCACATCACATTTTAAAAAAACACCTAAAGCTCACTGATTACCATATTAATTAGGTGCTAAGGAAAAATCTAGCACATAACCAATCGTGAGACTGCTAAACGTTGTTGTTTTGGTATGAGCTCTGTTGATACTGCAACACTGACAGATGGTACCTTAGAATGGCATAAAGCAATAAGCTACTGAAACAATATCAACATTTAACTTCCTCCGAATCAGAGAATGAAGTTAAATCCACTGAGGGAACAACTCTGTAACACTGACAGAAGGTCTTTTGTCTGATTGAAGTTATGACGATCTGAACATAATTGCTGTCTGTGTCTTTACACCTGAGAGACTCACAGGAGTCTGATCAGCAAAGTTCATGAACATTTTGGCAATCACATTGTTGCTGCCTTGGTCTGTCGCCATCTAATCACGCCTGTGTACTCTGTCTGATTTAACTTTCTCCTACGTTGGCTGGTCGTTGCAGAAACTGTCCATATTTAAGACACTTCCTCTTCCTCTCTGCTAGTTTTCAGTACAGTGACAGTGTCTGCCTCTGAGGATTAGACGAGAAACTTCCTTCTAAAGTAATTAATCTCTCTGAACCTTTCCTTTCCTCTGACTGGCCACCCACTCACTGCGGCCCCCTGCCTCACACGCTAACACTAATCTCACCAATTTACCTCTAATTGGACACAGTCGGGTGGTGAAGGCTTCGCGCACACATTTCAGTGACTGCCCAAAACTTTCATCCTGCTGATTTACCGTGACTCTTGCCTCTGTCTGACAGCTGAAACCCATCAAACCAGAAACTCTCTGGTTCCCTCAGCCGCCCCTTCTGTTTCCCCCTGTGGCTGTCAGCTCAGGCTAATACCCATGGTCTGGTCACGGCAGCTTTTAGACTAAATAAAAACACAGGAAAAGGTCGGGTCAAGTCCATTTTAGCTGTCTCCTTACCTACCTGAGCAGCCATCTGAATGAAGACGGATGAATTAAGCTGTGGTTTAAACTCAGTTACTGATAATTGTTTCATTGTCTACAGGGTACAACTTCACCTCAGACAGTATGGCAAACACTGAGAAAAAGATCCTAACCTACCATCGCATCGTGGAGGCTTTCCGCTTTGCTTATGCAAAGAGGACTTTACTTGGAGATCCGAAGTTTCTCAACATCACGGATGTAAGGTCATGGTCTCTGCTTCACACAGTTTTAGTTTTTGGGGCACCACACTATTTTAGTGCCACTTATCCTGAGGCAGCAGCAGCTTCTCATGTACACAGGGAAAAAATGCCTTGTACTTGTTAGCACTCATTATAACAATTTTAAAAGAGAGTAGCAGTGTGCTACCACAGGGGGGCGCCAAAATCAGACATTCTCAAATTTTACACACAGTAGTGTTAAAAAATGTTTTTAACGAACACATTCTCACTCCCAACTCACCAATACCAACACCTGCTCAGTGGCACTACACCTCAAACTACAACACTAGCCCACTAGCTCACCTGCCCCATGTACAAAGGCTGTATCCTTGCTGCAGCGGCAGGGGGCTCAAATTCAAGCCAAGGCAAAAAAGGCCCCAAAATATCCTAAAAAACCTATAATGCCCCAGGTACACCTCCAACACCAATTTTGGATGCTAAGAGACACCATGTCAATTTACACTAGTTACAAGCAATCTGTCTTTTCAAAATAAACTCCCATTTTCACAGGAAATGTACAGTTTCCACTCGTTAAATACATACAGTCTCTTTTTAACACAAACTTAAAAGGTATTAAAAAAAACATTGCTTTTAGGTGTACTTCCTTGAGGTAAGGCAACAATAGCGCGTAGTTTGGTTTAGAAAAAACATCATGGTTTAGCTTAAAATAAGTTGGTTTGTTACTGATGTGATGTAACTTAACGTGACATACTTCACATTCATCATATGACATATGTCACTAGCATAATATGCAACACCTAGGCAACAGTACTAGCACACAACTTTGTAATTGAAATAACTCAATTGACTCAATTGAAGTGTCACACAGGAAATTAATCAGCGTTCTCTGAGCTGAAAATTCTGGAGTTAGTTAAAACATTTCCTGTTGAGCCCACTCTCATTCCGAAGACGTCGAAATCTGGCCCGTGGGCAGTGACTTGCAGCGTCAGAAATAAATGAAAAAAGCTGTCCTTTAACATCAGCATGATATGTGGTCAGTTGCCGTAAAGGTTTATCAGTGCCCAGCGGCGTCAGGGGGATATGCTGTGGGACAAGGACAAAAGTTAAGAGGGCAAAAGTCCGAGTGGGGCGGGAGGGAGTGTTGGTAAATAGGTCCAACAAACATCGACTTTCACCCGAGAGAGTGGTGTTCACGTCCCATAAGATTCTAAAGCCAAATCCTGTTTTTCTTGCCTAAACCTAACCATGTGTGTTTGTTGCTGAAGGAAAAACCATGTCAATTTGTGGTGTTGTACTGACGTAGTGCGTTTATTTCCAGTGAAAATGGCAGTGTATCTTGAAAGAGGACAATGCATGTAACAGGCAGTACTTGATACTGTGTGCCTAAAAACAACCAAAACATAAAAACAGTTTATTCATGCTTTTGTTGTAACAAGCGAAAATTGTAATGCCACAGGAAATACATACGATTTAAATGCAGTATCATCACTTTCCAACTTGGCAGATTTGTTACCATGTTTCCTCTTTATGATGTTAAAAGAATAATAACAAACATATTCTAGATGGCATTATGTTTCTCCTAAAATATCCTTACTGTTAAAAATTTGTAGTATATAATTTGTAGGAGACAAATGGTTTGTGTTGGTTGGTGCATTGTGATGAGAATAATGTTTTTTTGATTGACTTTGAAGAGTAAATATCTAAATAATCACATATTCAGCATAATTCGACAAGCCTCTCAACTTTGGGAAAACCATTAAGTCTCTACTATGCTATCTCATAGACATGAGTGACTTGAGACATAATTAAAAGACTTTGCCTGTCTTAGATTAGTAAGAACAGTTGTAAAATTCCCCAGAACATGAAGAAATACTTTATTTAAAAAAAAAAAAATCAAAAACACCAAACAATACTTCCCATAATATTTACTGATTGATTTCACAACCCACTTTCTCTTCCAAAGCTCATCCAAAACATGACTTCAAGTTACTATGCCGATGACCTCCGGGAAAAGATCACAGATGACACCACTCATCACATGAACTACTACGAGCCAGAGTTTTACATGCCTGAAAACCACGGGACCTCACACCTCTCTGTGGTGGCAGAAGATGGAAGTGCTGTGGCCGCCACCAGCACCATCAACCAGTTGTATGACCCTACAAATCACCTTTACCAATGTCGGTTAATGAGTCTTGCGCCTGTAACTCCTCTGATATCTCAACTGTGATTGTCTTCCTGCAGTTTGGGCTCCAAAGTGATGTCAGGATCAACAGGGATACTTCTCAACAATGAGATGGATGACTTCAGCTCGCCGCTCATCACTAACGGCTTCGGAGTCCCTCCTTCACCCAACAACTTCATCAGGCCCGGTTAGATTAAAACACACACACACACACACACACACTAGCTCACACAAACACTAACGCACAAGGGTCCTCAAGTGAAATAGTATTATAGATTGACTGTAAAACATAAGGCTGATTGAAGGTCACGCAGAGGTCAACCCATCCTTCTTGACACTGCATGTTATGTTTTTGGCTTCTGGATAATGTTTTTTTTTGTAGATTAAATGTGGATTTTTTTAGTGATCAAGAGTAAAAAAGCTAATTTAATGTCAATAACAGGTCTCTCCAAAGTGATTAATTACAGATATAAAGTACACAGTAATTGTGTAGATAGATCTCTGTGTATCTACACAAAATCCATGATAGGGTCTGTGTCTACATAGCATTTTCTTTTTCTTTTTTTTCAACAGAAAAGCGTTGGCATGGTGCTGCTTCATCTCAGTGCTTTGTAGAAAGTATTTTTTTAATGACCTGCTCCCATGAGTATGTTTCTATGACATCTTGACACTGACATTAGCGAAGTAGCTAACTTAATGCTACACGAACAGATGGTCGACTACACAGTCAACAACAAGCTTACAAAGTCAACAGTGTTAAAACAACAACACTCACCAGCAACATTCAGCTTCTTGTAGCCGTTCTGCACCTGAAAACAAGCTTTTCTGTCTTTGCTGTGATGGTAGAAAGGAGTATAGCTAAAGAAGCAGCAGTAACGTCATCCGCACTTTTCTGAAAAGTTCAGAGACTTTCACCTGAAAGCGAGAAAATGGTTCAAAACAAACGCTGGGCATGGTGCTTTTCTTCTAGGTGGCTGCATGCACTCTCTCCTCAATGGGAACAATTGAAAAGTGATGGAAAACAAAAGCTATGTGGACACACCCTTAAATCTAGTTTGATTCAATGTTATCTCTTCCCTACTTGTTATGTTTTGTTGCTTGGGCAGAAGCCACGGTTGTTATTGAAATGACACTGGAGACACCTTTTGTGCTGTATCTTGACACAAGTGGTTTGGAAGAAAGGGCCAGTGGTTAGGTTTAGACACAAAACTACTGGATTTTGGTTAAGAAAAGATTGCACATGGCTTTGAGTGGCACAAACACTGCAGCTGATGTTGCTGTTTGTTGGTGGTGAACATGAGTCTCTTAGACCAGACTCTGCTAGTTCAATCAGGAGAGACAGAAGACTGAAGTAAAGATAATATTTGGTAACACTACATAATACGGCCCCCGACTTAGAGCGTACCTACCGCTCACTTAGAGCGTACCTACCGCTCACTTTGCACCTAATTTAATAGAAGTACTGAGTAACTCTCGCTCACTCCCCCCCATTTCCCCCGTGTTTTACAGTATAACTAGGCTGCGTCTGAGAGCGTAACTCCCGTATAATTACGTCCTACTTTACACCAACTTCGAGTAACTCTTGCTCACTTTCCCCCGCTACTTTCCCTGAGTTTTACAGTATAACTAGGCTGCGTCTTAGAGCATAACTCCCGTACAATTATGTCCTACTTTGCCCGGACTTACAGTGTAACTCCTCCTGGTCTTTTTTCCCCCACCAATCATTTTAAGTACCAGGTATATTAAATTAAATAGTCTGCTGTACAATATGAGCACAGCCTTTTGCTCTTTGCAATTGTTACAATCTTGTTTTTTCTAAGTGTCAGCA
>NC_065514.1:19883689-19883872 GCF_006386435.1 Epinephelus moara | reverse complement strand
AACAACAAGGCGATTCCCATTTACACAGTGGTAAGAGTGCTGGACCGGAAGTGTCGCACAAAAAAACAGAAGCTGGCTGCGTTCTGTTTTGCCTCCGTGTTTCCGTGAAAAATAAGGTGGATATGACGGGCGTCTTCTGCAGCACAAGCTAACATCGCTAGCTGCGTTAGCATCAACTCACCA
>NC_065514.1:19843472-19883613 GCF_006386435.1 Epinephelus moara | reverse complement strand
AGCATCAACTACCAAGACGTTGATAAACGCATTAACACTCCCACAGCACAGGTCCTCGGTCCCTCCCTCACGTCTCCTGCGAGAATCTCGGAGTGTTATCGTTGTGTTTACAGCAACACTTCTCACCGTAGACATTGTGTAGTTTCACTTGATTCCCTCCATCGTCTGATTCCTGTGCCTGCGCAGTACAAGCTTCTCCCCTCGGCCTCGCTGACAGGTGATACTTCCTTTCTTAACCAATGGGAAATGTGCACCTCCCTGTTTGACCAATGACTGCTGGTCTAAGCAGAGTGGCTGTGATTGACACCTTGTTTGATCAATGAGACTATGCCAGAGCGATCTAGTAATTGACAGTTAACATCGTAAAACCTAACAAACAAACAAACAAACAAACATTAAAGCAACTTCAAGACAACTGAGTAATCATACGGGAATATTATAAGAAAATAAACCCGGTACTTTCTCTGTTGACAATGTCAAGCAAACTATGTCCCTCTGATGTTACAGCAAGGGACCTGGGATTAGGTGTTCTGTTCAATTCACTTTTGTGTCACAAACTAATACCATACAACATGTCATCAGACAATTTTTGCATAAAATAAGAAAAAAAGAATTCAACATGTTAAAATTTATTTAAACATTGTTTAACGGGCCGTATTATGTAGTGTTACCTAATATTTAATACAGACTATGAGTGTACAGATTAACAGATGATTTGTGCTGATTAAGATTTAACAGAAGTCTTTGGTACTTGGACACTAGAGGGAGATATTTTGTGGAGGTGGTGGTGGTGGTGGCTGATGACTCTGAGACTGATGGCTAATGAGGTGTATGAGGCTGATGAATCCATAAAGACTAGGTGGTGATGGGGAGGTTGAGAGCGTGCACGATGGCAGCAAGAAAGAACTACAGCAGAGAAAGAATCATGTTTAAAATGAGGAGCAGTAAGATGATAGGCTGATAGAGGAGGTGTGTCGCTGTGCTATTGGTTGAATCAGCTGATGACTCAACTGACCTACCCAGACAATGAAACCTAAAGAGAGTGAGTGAGCATACATGCAAGGAGTGAATGGCAGGATGAGACAGATACTTACAGCCCGAGCATTGTCTTCCAGTCTGAACTCTTGCTAGAGCTTTATTTGTTGGACCCACCCACCTTAAGCGGACTGTCACTCTATTTAAAATACATCTGTTGCTCTGAATTTTTATAATGCCATGGATGGGTTTATGTTGGAGTTGGTAGAAACCCTGGTGTGTCTCACAAAGATCCTTAATGGTGACAAGACTGGTACACAGAGATACTGGACTCAAGGTCACGACTCATGAGACAGTTCAGGTGGATAATCAAAAGTCTTTACTTCACAAAAAGGGTTCGGTACACAGGTAGGTAGTCAAACAGGTGAACAATCTAAAAGAGACTACAGGCAAAAGACAAGTTCAAAACAGGAACACTAACACTAGGAAAAATGCTGGAATGGTACAAAGACAAACTGGCACAGGGAACAGGGAGCACACAGGTGGGGATATTTGGGCACAGGTAAACACATCAGGGTGGGGCAGACAATCACAGAAGCAGGGAACACATGAGGAGGAAGTGGGGATCTGAAATGAGAGAAGAGGTCAGTAACAAAATAAAACAGGAAATAAATCTGAAGAAGGAGAACAATAAAAAACATGACCTAGGGAGCTTGACAAGACATGATGAACGGTAGACACCAGGGACACTGCTGAAGCGGCGTATTTTTACACCTTGGTAATGAGACCAGGCTTTGATTCAATGTTGTGAGGCAATAAAAAAAAAAAGATTACTGGAAAAGACATACACTTGTTTCATTTGAGTTTATTAACCACAACCATTAAATTCTGTTCAAAGGAAAAAGGCCAATGTCGTCTATGTGTCCAGCCATCCTCTTTGACAAAAACAAAAGGGTTAAGATGGTGGTCGGAGCGTCAGGAGGAACGAAAATTACAACAGCTGTCGCTCAGGTGAGATACAAGCTGCGGTCAGAATTTGTTACTGCAGTTGTAACCATTTAAAGTAGCATATAAATAAAGTGTCTTATCATAAGCAGATAATTACTCCTTGGCTGTGAAGTTATCCTGTTTGCTGTTTTGTAGGTCATTCTGAACGCACTGTTCTTTGACTACAATCTTGATAAAGCCGTGTCAGATCCAAGACTCCACAACCAGCTGAGTCCAAACGTAACTGTGGCAGAGCCAGACTTTGACAAAGTGAGTGTCACAAACAGCGAACACTACTGATATATATGACTAATGGCAGGGTGATGGTGTGTAGGAAGATAATCCTTCAACCAAAAGCCCAGCTAATACTCAGCCCCTATACCTCAGTCATGACCGGCACCTGGGGCACTGTTCATTATGTTTACCTGCAGGGATGTGTTGTTCTCACAAGAAGAAAGATATGCCAGCACGGGTTGGTAATAGTCTAATCTGTGGTTGTGCATAAATAAAATAATAGAAACTGGAGAACTAACCCTCACTTTGACCATTTTACTGGGATGTAAAATCCTTTGTTGCTGATGTTACCACTCAACTGGCAGGATTTTGGCATCCCATCGATTGTGTGTCAGACAGCACATCATGGTACAGTGTTTTCTTTGATTTCTTGCTTATTGAGAGACGTTTTTTCAAAGACTAAAAATGGGTGCCAATCCTCTTCATCAAAATGGTCTTACACACCAACAGGCATACACAGCATGGTTGATCCCTGCTGTGTGACATGAACAACATGCCAAACCTATTCAGTCTTCCTCAGTCTGTGTGTCTTCATTTATGCTTCTGTTTGCAGAGCATCCTGGATGGTTTGGCATCAAAGAACCACGAGACAGAGTACCTCACATCAACAGGTGCTGTGGTGCAGGCGGTGGTTCGCTATGATGACGGACTCAACGCTAAGTCAGATCCTCGCAAGTGGGCGTACGCCGCAGGGTACTGATGTCATATACACACCTCGGATTATGGAGAGACTGTAGCTGCATGAACCTTGACACCAGCGGTATGAGCTGAGAGATTAGAGACTTGATAAAGAACAAGGGACCATCGTCGGCACCAGTTAAGTTACAATAAAGTTCATGTGCTTCATAGCGTGCAACTCAGATAACAGAGCACTGACATATGGATTGTTATGACTTTGAAAACAAAGTGCCTCAGTGTGACGTGAATTTTGCACTCTGATGTCTCATGTCCAATGCGTTTATGTCACATCATCATATCAGGTAATTAAGAAAGGCATAGGATGTTATTTAAATGGATAGCTTTACAATCATCAGTTCACACGCTCAGTCAAACATGTACATGTCCCCTATTTATGAAACACTTTTGTAAATCATTAGCAGTGTAAAGCTGTTTCCTGCTTTTGTTCATTAGAGATATGGTATGTGACGTCAACACTAATTATTAACAACTGAACTCTTAATTAATGAAATATCCACAGAACAAATCAACCAAAACTAACCTCAAATACATATATAGTCATTTAAAGGGACAGGTTACCCCAACATCAGAAATACATATTCTTCCTTTTGTTTTGGTGTTGGAAAACAAAAAAACAAACAAAAAAAAGTTACATAGAGAAATCATGACCCAATTACTCAAGATAATCCAAAGACCTTGTGTGTGCAGTTTCGTGAAGGAACTATTGTTTTCTACCAAACTACACCCACCAATCGTATCACCACACAAAAGGAAGCATACATCTACTGCTAGCTCACCTAGCACAACTGAGCTGGGATGCCACTGATGTTTACATCTCGTGCGGTCACGAGCTTGAGTCTCTCGTCCATGAGTAGATGCACTCTTCCTTCTGCGTGGTGATATGGCTGACAGGCGTTGTTGGTAGAAAGAAAATAGTTCCCCCACAAAACTGCTCACACAATTCTGTGGATTATCTTGAGTAACCAGGTCATGATTTCTGCAAGGAGACATTGCTGTTGAGTTTTTCAAATGTATTTTTTGGCACTTTGAGCACCACAAGTCAAGTGCCATCTAGTTCTATTATGTAGGAGAGAAGGCAGACATCTCTATGGCCAATATCTCCAACACACTGCAGCTCACATCAGAACAATCTAGACTGATAAACAACACTACAGGTAAGATTAAACATATGTATTTTGGATTTTGGAGTGAACTGTACCTTTAAAACTTTAACATATTTCGCAAGGGCTGTCCATGTGAGGTGACTGCAAACAGAGGGAGAGTAGGCAAAAGGTTCTGTTAAAATAAAGGACTGTAACACTCTGGGGACAAACAGTCCCTCTTAATGACTTACAGTAATTTCCCACAACCCAGAGTGCAATGGCCTGCAATGACCCCATAACAACATTACAGCTGTTCCTGCTCACTGTCACCGCTGGGATTCAGGGCTTCTCTTCTCTCAGCTGGAATGTAAATGTGTTATATAATTAGTGATATGTATGAAAGTAAATTTATACTGGCTTTATCAGCGCTTTGCTATTAATGACTGGTTCTTATGTGATAAAAACACAGTTATAGTAGCCTACAAAGTGGTTTAACATCCACAACACATGTATTTATTTAAAAACAAATGAATGGATAATTTATTTGAAAATGAAAATATATCATTAATGTGTTTTATTGCTTTTTTTTAGATTGATAAAGTAGATATTGTTGATGTTTTCTATTTTTCTTTCCCCATGAACACTTGAAATGAACATACTCTAATTATTAAAAACACACTTGTTGAATAAAAGTCTTTTGGTTTTTAATATCAACAATAATTTTACAGACTAGCTGGCAGAAGCTTCTTACTTACTGTGTCTACCAGCGTAACTGATGTTTGATTGACAGATGTGGGGAATGTAAGCTAATGGTTAACAAGAGCATAAGAGTTTACAGCCATGTTATCGCTCTGTGAGTACTGTAGGTACTGTCGGTACTGTAGGTACTATAGGTACTATAGGTGTTGATCTTTGCTTTGAGATAAATGTTAATGTCAGCAGGCTACCATGCTGACAAAGACAATGTTAAGCAGAAGCTAAGCAGGTATAATGGTTTTGCTTGTTTGTTTGACTAGTGTTTTAGCATGCTAACATATGCCAGATTAGCACCAAACAGAAAGAATTTCACTTGATGGTGATGCTAAAAGAAAGTCAAGGGATCACTGCAGTCAGTAAGATTTGTCCTCTTAGGAGTGTGAATCCATTTAATATTTGCTGAGATATTTTAGTCTGGACCAAATTGGAGAAGCAGTCGACAGAGGCTGACTTGTTACCATTTAAGCCGGGCTTAAATGTTATCATGGAAAACAAAAGTTTAAAGTTTAAGTGAAAAGTTTGGGCAAAGCACTGACGTCAAACATTAAATAACTTTCATCAGCTGTTTCATTCATGCCTCATAATCACTGGCTCACCAGCTGTGTGGCTATCAGCCATTATGTAACGTCCAATCATATTCAGGTGTAGGGCACAGCCATTAACTTCACACTTATCACGTTTATTTTGCTGACATGCTGCAGCAGCTCCTCCACCAACCCCACCTCTTTCTGTTGGGCTACATTTCTGGTAAAGTTGTTTAATATAAAGGCCGAGATGCAGCCTAAATCTATCTGCTGTAAAAGGTAAATCCCTTGATGCAGGTCTCTCTGGCTGAGCTTTAAAAATGTTTTTAATATGACTTTAAATTGTATCTAGATTTGCACATTATGTTTGCTGATGTCATTTCCAGTGATAGAGGCCAATCTAAAATTTGTAGCTTTGTAGTACCCGTTATCCAGACGGCTGATGTTAGGGTTAGTCAAGCCAGATATTGAAAAGATATCCTGGGTAAGTTGACTTCGCAGTACAGGCCTCTAGTGCGGTTACAGTTATTTTTAAGGAGATGATGAATGCAGAAATGAACGACTCACACTAGAATTTTCCTTGAAGGCCCAATTAAGGCACAAACTCACTTCCACATAGTTAGAATGAACTTCAGAGTTATGCAACTCAGACAATTTACTCACCCCTTAGGCATTAAAGAAATCTGTATATCAACGTATACATGGCTTTAATGTGACCCACTGCTTTGCATAGCATTATGACAGTTAAAATTAATGACAAACACAAACAGACTGAATCTGTAATAACATCAAATAACTAATTGTTGAGATAATTTGCTTCATCAGGGGACTTTGTGGCTAAAAGTGCGCTAACAGTTGAAGTCACAGAGTCATTGCTAGATTATTTCACTGCTTCTGCTTTGAGTGAAAGACATTTTCTTCATAGTGTAAAATTATGCTTTAAATTGCTGTTATTCGCACAGAGAGGGTCATATCAAGAAGCTATAAAGTCACAACTTATTCAGATTAACTCATTTGTCATACAACAAAGACAGCAGTGCTTCACACAGACTCAAATTTGCATGTTCTCATAACTCACAGCTAGTGCCTCAAAGGAAAACGGAGCAGAATCCACTTAAGAAATCATTACTAATTCATAAGTCTCTCCACTGAAATGTATCTCATTACTGCTTCCTTTGTCTCAGAGCAAAAGTGCTGCTCTGAAACAAGGCAAACAGGAAAACATGAGGCAGATTATTGCTGATCGTACTGTACTAACACCAAAGGATACATGTTTAAAGATCTGTAGTTTACAGTGAAAAGCATATTGAAGGATTTTGGGTTGAACAAAGAATGAGCTCAAGCAATCTTTTTATGTGTTTGAAAAGTATGTCTGCTGGAGATCAGAGACTCATCAAGCTTTGTTTGGACTCTTATTTTTTATTGTGAAAACACAGATATTCACAGTTAATACTTGTAAAAATGTGTAGTTATTTTACAAAACATTTTGACACATTAAAACAGAAAATACAAAATGACATGGTGGTGTAAAAATACACTTACTATTTTTTAGAAAATTGTGTTCATTGTGAATCAACTTTTTTTTTCTTTCTACAGTATTTCTTGATCTTCAAACAAAGATCACAACATCCTCAGGGCCTTCAACAGGGTTGTTTCACATACAGTATAATCTTTAAGGTCACAGTAAATGTTCCCTGTTTGGGCCTTTAACTCACATGTCCATCAGGATTTCACTTTGAAAGGGTTACATGGCTCATCTGTAATAAACAGTTTTTATGCAGATTGTCAGTCAGATAATAAACACTCGCTGATATTAACAAACTTAGCATGACACAGCGGTTGGTTTTGTTTTGTCGGACTGCAGCAGATTTTCTTTTATGGCTTGCTGCTGCAACCGAACACTTTGGTCAGGAGTGTGTAATCCTACAACACAGGGTGCGTCAGCGTGTGTGTGAGGACTGGCTGTATTAAAAAAGGCTTTATATATGAAGCAGTCTGATCAGCTCAAAGGGTGAGTCCAGTTTATTATCACAGCTTGGGTCTTATTTTTGTAGTAGCAGTCACCAAGTTTATTACTAAGATCTGGGAACATCACAACATCACTAAAAAGAACACTGACAGGGTAAGAAACCCAAGTAGTCAGTCAATAAAACAGTTCCCATGGTTACTCGAATGTCTTTGTCAAACCTTGGGGGTGAATGCTACCCAAATTTTCTTCATAGTCTATTTATTGGCTTTTCCAGAGATCTCAATTGTCATGACAACAGAGCAGACTCCATTTGGTGATGAAGACTGTGAGATGCAGTTGAAAATTTCAGAAAAACCTAATATGTGGACAGTGAGTTAAGATCATTTTGTTGAACTGCTGTTTAAAATATCAATAAAGAACTTTCAGGCTCATTTCCTGAACTGTGCGTTTGGGGCGAAGAAGTCGGTCTCTGATGCTGCATTCCCACTGCATGGAATGGTACAGCATGGCTCTACTCAACTTGACTTGGTCTGTTTTGGTTTTCCATTGGCAAAAGTTGTGGATAGTACCTGGTCAACGTATCCTCATAGAACAGTTTGTAGGACATCCTTCGAATTAGCGCTCCAAAATTAAGTATTGTCCTTAACATAAAGTTACCGAGGTTTGGTCTGGGGAGGTAAAGTTATTACCTTAAATTACCTTAAAATGACTCAAAGTTCATTCTGAGTTCACATGGGTCCAAAGACGCATCTCCTAGGAAAAGTCCTGTGTTTTGTAACCAATCCACCACCCCAACCTGCCTCCTTGGAAGACATGTCACGACAGCTTCATCAATATCCCTATGCTGATCAGATGAGAATCCTGCCTGCACTGAGTGGTATTATCTGCAGTGAAAAACGAAAAGGAGAATAGCGCCTGGTACCAAAAGTGGGTTGAGTCAAGACGAGTCGAGTTGAGCTGAACCATGCAATGGAAATTACACATAACAGTCTCTGAGAGCGACTTCTTGGTTCAACGATGATCCAAAGCACTTGCTGTGGTTGTGCATGCACACAGTTTTTTCTGTGCAAAGAGGAATTACTATCAACCTTTCTGGAGCAAAAGTGAAAATGGTAGACATTAAAAAAAGAAAAAAGTCAAAATATCACAAAGAATTTGCAAAATTTGTGCAACTTTAGACGACAAGAGGTTTAGATAATCTGATCATCCGACCACTTGTGTTTCTCACTCCATCTGACCTCTTTAGAGCCATGTTGCACATTTCAAAAATCTGTGCAATTACAATGGTGAGTTCAATGCTGTCTGACCGATGTGTACAAAAAGAAGACCAAGGTTATAATAAACTGGAATTATCCCGTAAAGGTCCAGTGTGCAGGATTTAGTGGCATTTAGCTGTGAGGTTGCAGAACTTCAACTTCTGCCATGTGCCCAGCATGTAGGTGAACTACAGTGGGTGTGGCAAAAACGTAAAATTGCGTATAGCCCTATCTAGAGCCAGTGCTTGGTTTGTCCGTTATGGGCTACTGTAGCACAATATGGTAGACTCTGTGGAAGAGGACCCGCTCCATATGTAGATTTAAACGGATCATTCTAAGGTAACAAACTCACAACAATTCTTATTTTCATTATCAACTAATGGAAACATTATGAATAACACCTATCATTCTTGCAAATAGATGCCCCCCACACTGGACCTTTGAGTCAAGTAGTTTGTTGATTGATTGTGTTGCTCATCCGAAAAGAGCCCAAGCACCTTACATTTTGTTGCTGGTGTATTCACTGTTCTTAAGGCTGAAGGTTCAGTCAGTCATTTGGGCAGATTTTATTGGGAAGGTGGTGTTTCCTTCTGGTCTGTGAGGTCAGTATCCAGCTGACACTCCATTCTTCCTTCTGTCCGATACAGCCACAATGCATCCATTCTCCTTTTCCACAGCGTTGACTACATTGAAGAAGTATTTCCAGTCCACAGGTTTGTGTCCCAGAGCGCTGAGGCCATCTTTCACTGACTGAAGGCACAAAACACACACACACACACACACACACACACACAAATTAATACCACTTATCCTTCCCACTTCAGATTTCAAAACTGATTACAGGTAAACTGAAGCGGACATTGTAGGATTACGTCCTGGTAATTTCCATCAGAACCCATTAAAATTAATAGAAATGTTATTCATTAGATAGGCGGTCACAGTCTAGTGAATTCAAATGTCATTAATGGACAGTGAGGATGAGAACATGAGTGTCTCACCTTGTCAAAATGATCCTCAAATTTCACATTGTTGTTGGAGTCAACAAACACTATAGGTGCAGCAATGGCTTCTGTCAGATTCATCCCAAGCCACAGGCGATTAATTATAGACTGCAAGAAGGAAAGAGAATCATGTAAGCAAACAAATGAGGACGCAGATTAACAAGTATGCAAACAGAGTTCAATCGAGCTACCAAGGCCACTGCTGAGGTGATCATGCTTCCTCCCGATCCACCAATCACAAGTAGTCCTCCAGACTTTGACTCCAATATTACTGGGGTCATTGAGGACGGAGGCCGTTCACCTGTGACACCGATTACACTCCATATCAGACAGAAAAGAGACTTCAGTGGCTACATTAAGTAATGTCTTTAATTTGATTGTCTGAGGTTAAAAGTCCATGTTTGTGTCTGCGACTCTACCTGGCCTCACTGTGTCTGCTCTGCCACAGAAGTCAGACAGCTCATTGTTGAGGATGATGCCTGTTTTGGGAGAGTAAATGCCTCCTCCAAATCTATAAAACAAAACAAAGAGGACTGAGCTGGTAAGTATTACATCACAGTTGATTTGATGTCATTCCAAGTAGATGCAGAACTCTTCCACTTCAAGAGGCTTCCTGCTCACAAATGGTTTATGGTGCTGGTGGCAGAGACAGCCAGTCCATCTTCATCCAGGACAGACACGTGTGTCGTCCCAACGTGATCAGGGGGGGGCTTGGTATTGCTGTAGTAGGAGTTGTCATGGGTGCGGTTCAAAAAAATCATGCCCCTGATGTAATCAGTGAAGACAGGATCAATCAAATGATCTGCACTCTGAAAGAGAAAGAGTCATGATGAGGAACAGAATATAACAGACGCTTTTACAGCCAAATATAAGCACACATGTTGGCAATAAAAGTGTCAATATGGTCTAGCCATATAAAACTATTGCCAGCATTAAAATGTCTGGTTGTTTGATGTTTGGATGTCAGACTCAATAATCCATCACCGGACTCAAATTCTACACAATTCCAACAGGATCACGTCTGTTTGTGAGCAACATGTTTCAGTGTAATGAGTGACTGTGTTAAGTGGAGACTCAGCTGAATGTGTCATGGTTGCTCATAGTGATGGCAGCTGTTGAAAACATGAACAGAGCATGTAGGTGTCCTCGTAAAAGCCTTCAATTTTACCTTCATTTTAAGGTAATTAATTTTTTATCTGTTTATTATCTTCGCCAACCATTTAAGTATTTTACGACAAGCAACCATGGATGCATTTGGCCGAAAGTCACCAGTTAACATGGTCTGGCTATGGCTGCAAGCTATTAAACATGTTGACTGCCACTGAACTGAGGACATGATCAAAACTACGTGTTACAGTAAAACTGAAGCAAAATTCATGTTTGCACAACAGCTATATCATCGAGCTCTGAACTATGCTAGCTAGCAAGCGAACAATAGAAAACAATACAACCCTATACAATACCCAATTGGGACGTAACATCACTTTTCTGGTTTGTTTATAATCCAAGCCTCAAACATAGTGGTCTTGTTTCCTTGTCTTTGGCGCGGGAGGGTTTCAAGAAAACCCTGAGTCTATGTCATGGTATTAAACGTTCTACACATGGCCACAGATGATGTAGTTGTGAGCATCTAGCGACTTGTATGCCTTTAATTTGTCACTGGTGTACATGCTAACATTAGGTTTCTCCACCAATTACCCCTGAATACTGTCTTCTCCCTTCTCGCTAACAGCACATACACAGATCACCCAAAACATTACAACCACTGGTGGGTGAAGTGAATAACATTGATCATCTTGTTACAGTGCAATATTCCATTGGGAAACCTTGGGTCCTGGCATTCATGTAAATGCTACCTGATGCACTCCACCCACCTGAACACCATTGCAGGCCAAGTAAACCCCCTTATGGCAATGGCACCTGTCGATGGCAGTGCCCCCCCAGCAAGACAATGCACTGTGCCACATCACAAAAACTGCTCAGGAATGATTCGAGGAACGGGACAAAGAGCTCAAGGTGTTGACCTGGCCTCCAAATACCCCAGATCCCAATCTGATCCAACATTTGAGGGATGTGCTGGTACCCCAGAGGTACCCCCGATCCACGGTGGGTCGTCCTTGGAACGGACTTGGCTTTGACCTGTCATGGCATGAACACAGGACCTCTGGGGGTGTCCTATAGTGTCTGGCACCAACGCGTTGGCTTCAGATCTTTTGGGTCCTGTGGGTTCTGAGGTGGAGTAATAGCACATCCCACAGATGTTTGATCAGACTGGGATTTGAGGACTTTGGAGGCCAGGTCAATGCCATGAATGTCAGAATCCAAATTTTCCCAACAGAACAGTGCATTGTAACAAGACAACCAATGTTGTTAATGTCACCTGTCAGTGGTTTTAATGTTTTAAGTTGGTCATTATTTGGCAAAGTTAAGTTGATTAGATAGCAATCACAATCTTGGTGGTTAATGCCCTTGTGTAATGCCACATAAACCAAAACAATGAGCTGCAAGTTGCTAAAACGCTGCATAGAGCTGGAGGAACTGCAGGATCGAGTGATAATTCTCTGCAAGTGAACATCTCATCGCTAATTCAGTTAATATGATTAGTGCAGCTTTAACAGTTGTTAGAAAGTGATTTTTGGCACTTTTAACTTGTTTTTCTTTAATATATTTTGTCCTAAGAATAATGGAAAAAACAATAACTATCTCAGACTCCAACCTCTGTGTTATTAAATACAGGATCACGAACACTTCGCCTTTGTCCATTAGCGAATTTAACTGCCTCTATGTAACGATGGTACAGCTGAATCTTCTGGTCACCATCCAGAGAGTTTGGACTCAAGGGGAACCCTGTGGAAAAAAGAGAACAACAATTAACTTTAAAACTATTTTCTCTACTATCTTTTCATAAGAGTACAAGTCAAAGATTTTGGAATTGAATGAAACTGCTACGACAGGTCAGTTTAAGGAATCACAGGAGTTATCACACGGTACATGAAACCTTTCATCAGTCCGAGAATGAAGGCGAGCAAGGGGCCCCCTGATGGTGGTTGAGGGATGTGCATCTGAGCGCTTCCCACTCGGACTGTCAGTGCATTCTCTAGCCGTACCCGGAAGGACTTCAGGTCCTCCATTGTTAGAGTCCCGTCTAAGAAAAACATGAGAGATTTACAAACAACTTGTTCATCTTAAATTCTCTTTACTTTTCTACTTTTTTTTTCTTAACATCACAAACAAGTGCATTCCTTTTTCTGTCTGTTCAAGTATACACCTGCAGCTTGCCAAACTAGTGCTGAAATGACACCAACCTGCAGCTTGTATGTCTTGGATTAAGTCATGTCCTATCTTGCCAGTATAGAAGGCATCTGCCCCTTGCTTTGCAATTGTTTCCATGGTTTCTGCAAGTTTAGGAAACTTCAAGGTGTCTCCTGTGCGCAGGACGGTTTTGTTCTTGTGGCAGAAAACTTCACTGGAGACGAGCATCCATGCAACAGAACATATGAGAACATGTTATACAATAATATCATGCTTCCTGTTTTATTTCGTAGATTCTCTCCTCATGTGTCATGTCTGGTTTTACTTCCTGTCTTTGTGTGTTTTACCGCATGTTTTTTGTCACACCAGTCTCGTTAGTCCTTCCCTGTTCCCAGAGTCTTCCCTTCACACCTGTTCTGTATTAGTCTTGTCTGCTCCACCTTTGTTGTTAGCCAATCTCCATTACCCTCCTTTTGCCCATGTCCTCCTGCTCTAGCTGTGTCTCGACCTTGTGATTAGTTTTCTGTGTATATCTACCTGTGTGTTTCCCTTTGTCAGTTCGCCTGGGTGCATTCTGTGGTCGTTCCTGCATTCACCCCCGTGTTGTTCTTGTGCTCATTTCTGTTCATCTTGGTTTTCCTTTTCAGTTTGGTTTTTGTTCTGTTTAGACTTTTAGTTGCCTGCCTGTACTGGATGTTTTCAATCGGCTACATTAAAGCTCGCTTTTTGTTAAGGACTCAAATGGTCTTTTGGTCTGCATTTGGGTCCTACCTTTGAGCTGACTTGTAAAATGCAGAGGCAGACAAGAAGCAAGCACACTCGCAACATTTCACAACAACAAATCTGAGAGAAGGTGACCACTGCTTTTATGTCTGAGTCAGAAAACCCTGCTCCAGAAATGCTACGCTGGGAACTAATTGTGTGCCCCCTTTTGCTATAAGAATAAAACACTAATCACTAATCCCAGAAAGCGTTCGAATGAGCGTGTCAACTGTGTGAAACTATTATGTAACATGAATTTCTTAAAGTTAAATACGCAGTCAATTGTTAACCCAGGTGTTAACGTAAAACTAGCATTAAATGAGTTAAAGCAGAGTTTATAGGAGAGGCCTTTGCTCCAGGATTTCTGCAGTGACAAGGCTTCAGTGCCCTAAGTCATTTATTAATAGTGTTCCTGCAAAGCAGATATTCTCAAAGTAACATTTATGTTAACAATTATATTTTTTGGAGACCTTTAAAAGCTCTCAGTCACTATAAGCAGTAGGTGAGGTGCCGTACCAGAGAGATGAACTTTCCACGTGATTTTTCACAAAACTGTCCTCCAGAAGTCGTCCAAGATACGCTGGCACAGGGATGCCGTCCCTGGCCAGTTTAATTGTTGGCTCAAACAGCCTGGCCCAAGACAGCTTCCCATACTGTTTGTGAACTGCCTCATAACCACGCAGCTCTCCAGGAACGCCGATCCACTGGCTGCCTACAGTGAACAGGTGGGAAACAGTGCAGCTGCATTAAACAAATGATGGAAACCAATGATCAAAACTTCAGGTGGACTTACTGTATGTGGGAAAGAAGGAGGAGCAATACAATGTTTTTGACTCCTGATGATATTGTTTGTTAAGATCAACAAATGTAGTTACATTCATAAAATTTGAGCAATTTAAGCCCTACTGAGTCTTCTTCTGTGATAGGTGGTGATTTCAAGCAAATTTAAAGGTTCCGTTTTTAGGATTTAAGGGGATATATTGTCAGAAAAACAATAATAATAATCACCATCAGTCATCACCTTTGTTACCTTAGAATGAGCTGTTAAAATAGGGAGCAGGTTCTCGTCTACTGAGACTGACATTGTTTCTACAGTAGCCCAGAAAATAGGTTGTAAATTTACTAATTTCTTAAGAGAAAAATGGTGTTGAAAATGATCCATGAGTTACTGAGATGACACCACAAGAGGAAGTGTGGGTAGGAAATGTTTATAATAAGCTACTTTACACCGATAGACTGTTCGGCCTACCTGTGATCACTCCGAATGATTTGGGACAGTCATTTAACAGGTTAGTTTTGTAAGACTGCGGGACGGTCTCTCTGAAGTTGTAGACTTTAACATTGCCTGAGAAGAGACCAGCAATTCAGAATGCAGCCTAATCAGTCATTATCAATTGTGGTTGCACAAATCAATGAGAAGACCCACCTTTTTTATTTCTTATGGTGAAGAAAGATCCCCCTCCAATCCCCATGCTCTGAGGGTTGACCACAGATGTGCACAGAAGAGCTGCAATGGCGCCATCTACTGCCGAGCCTCCCTGCTGGAGGATGTTCCTGGAAAACATGTTCCCAGTCATTCACACTGGATTTATGGGAAATGTATGATCCCACAGTCACTCACTCCCTGGCAAGATATCTACCCACCCACAGACACACATGGACACATTCTCTGATAGTTGCACACATCACTGCAGACCTGGGGGTTCAGTGTTTCAGGGTATCAGAGTGCTGCCAAAAGGCAAGTTTAAACCATGTGCTAATGCTTGAGGTAGATTTCAGGCAGCATACCAAGAAGGCGCTGGCCATGGTGTTGCTTTGAAACTTAACTCTACTAAACTGTCTGTCTTAACAAATAAAACTCATTTGTTATAATGAGGCTCACACAGCTTAATTAAACTGCACAACAGAGCATGTAAGCTAAAATCTGAACCGACTCCCAGAGCTCTGAATGGGTCCTTTCACTCAGAGGCTGGCATGGCATCAGATGTGCTCACTGAGCGACAAGAGAAGGGGGTGTCAGGAATGTTTTGGCTCTGTTAACGTCAAGTGAACTCAGGCCTTAAAGGTTGCAGGGTCTAACAAAGGAAAAAATCCCAGGAGGTCAAATGACAGACTAAAATCTAACGAAGAATCTCACTAAAAGAGTCCCATGTGAACATGAATGTTTGACACTGGTTTATGTCTTTACATCGTAAACTGAACTTTTCATGAGATATTGTCTGCAGAAGGACAAAAGCAAATGTAGGTTGTATATTTGTATTTACTGTGTTTTCATTAGTTTCTATCCATACCTGAAACAGTAGGGTAAAAAGTTAGTTTGGAAAAATTGGAGATAAGAGAGTCTTTCCTGCTTTTTTACTGCAACTGCTGCACAACAATTTCCCTCAGATTATCTTATCTTATCTTATCTTATCTTATCTTATCTTATCTTATCTATTTTTTTCCTTTTCTGCAGACTAGGAACTATAGCTTTCAAAACTTTAAAGCACATGTTGCGCAGATGATTTAGTTCAAGTGAAAAAAGGAGTGATAGGGTGTTGTTAAAAGTTTCTTTCATCAAATGAACGTGTTTCCTCAGTACATCACTCATTGAGCTCATATTCATTGTCTCTGCTGTGAAGTGGGAAATGAACATGTGGACAGAAAAAAGCTCTGCAACTGAACACAAAAGCAGGAAGAGCTTCATGCACATTCCAGTGATGCAAAAAAACAAACCCTCACCTTTATTCTATATTTGGAGTTACTATGATGATAGATTGATGGAGTCCATACAGTGGCTCACCACTGAACAAATGACTGCATCAATGAGTAGATTAAAAAAAAAAGTAAATCTGTGTCATCCATATTAGATAGATTAGGATCAGTATGCGGTTTGGAAACCTGTTTTTTCTGTTGCTGTCACATCCAGCAGGCTAGTTTCGACATCTATCAACAAGAGGTGAGGAGAATCAGGGCCTGTCTGCACACAGTTCTGCAGGCATTATCTCTATTCTTCAAACAGAGCCTATCAAATCTCTTAAACTGCTTATCCCATTGCTCAGTTCAGCTTTTTATCTCACCCACAGGAGCAGAGGGAGAGTGCAGCCTGGCAATACGCAGAGTTATGAGTAACTAAAGCCATTTTTGTGAATAAAATAAAGTGATGGGCATGCTGTACACTGTATCTAACACAACCTTATTTAACTCACAAATTCCCCCAACAAAGAAAAAACAGCATTCACACTTCAGTTTAGAGGTTTTTAGATACAGTGCACGGAGCCAACTACAGCTCTGATTTCTTAGAACTCAACACAACTTTGCAGAAGGTGACTTACCTGCCAATCTCGGAGCAAAGTCGCGAGTCCGCAGCCACAGCCGCGTGCGTAAAGCTCCCGCTGGGACACTCTCTGCCCACAAGTGAGACGATGCAAAGACAGATGAGGGCAACCGCGCAAATCACACCAGCCAAGATGAAGCAGCACAACATCCACGGCTTGTATTTCTTAGCCATTGCAGCGCCTGTGCAGGAATCTTTGCGTCAAAGGGAAACTGTTGCTGCTGCCGCTCAGTGCGCACAGATATGAACCCTGCCTAATCCTGAACGTGGGTTTACCCCTCCCCTCCATCAACTGTCTGCTGTGCTGAAGTGAAACCGATGAGCACTGGGACGGAGTCACTGGACAGCATCACTGCGAAAATGACTACAGCGTGTAAATCTGTATTTATCATCCCACTCTCACTCCACAAACCCTGTGTGAATAACTATGACCTCACGGTTATTCCCAGATATCGGTGTTTTTTTTGGAAGTTTAACTGATGTCTGAATTGCTGTAAATGAGTTCATTGTTTTATCAGTTCCAGGCAACTTGGCGCAGTTTTCCCCCTGTTGTCTTTTTTTTTTTTTTTTTAGCTCCCGCAGCTCCACTTCTCACTAACCAACAGTATCAGGAAACACAGCTCACTCCCTGCTGTACCATTATACATTACTGGATCAAATGTGTAGATTACAGGGGACACAGGGGACACTCCCCCCTCAGTATTTACAACATGTGCATTCCCCTTCAATTAAAACATGAAAGTAGCTTTATTTGGGCAAAATTAATGACATTTGTATCATAAACTGATGCAGAAAAAGAACAAACTGAGGCATAGAAATACACAAGAATGCAGAAAATTAAGTGTATGATGCTCAAAATTTTATAGCGAAGGACCCCCAACTTCCTGTTTAATATGTGTCCTCACCACTGTTGAAAAGAAATCTACACCCCTGCCCTGACTGAGGGATGAATGATTGATCTTTAGTGTCATTATACTCAGCTATTTCATGAGGCTTCTCCCTGTGTTGTAAAAATTAAGCAAATAGATAAAAGAAGTGATTGCAGCATAATGTTCTGAAGACTTATGCAAGTAATACTACTACCACCACTACTAATAATAATACATTTAGTTTATAGATCACACTTTAAAAAGTTGTACTTGCTAAATTAAATTTACACATTTACAAGGTTACAAATTTGCAGGGATGAAAGTTATAAATGAAAAATAAATGTTAAATCTTTGTTTCTAATGTTTTTTGCGTGTGTGTTTGTTTCACAGTCCTTGATGTCGGTGTGTGTGTGCTCACAGTTCCTGTCATTTTTTCTGTTGTTGGGCAGGGAGGTTTGAGAAGGAGGCCAAAGCTCTCAGGTTTAATTTACTTTATTTCTACCAGTAGGTAGATTTTTAGGGAAGGAAGCTGTGTGGTATCTTATTATTCTAAACTATTTGCTGGAAGGCAGCTGTCCAAACAGGAAATTCTTAGTGTGTGGTGTCTCTGATCGACTGGCACAGATAATGTCTGGGTTTGGGAGCTCAATCCAGACAATGTGCTGGGCCGCCTTCGCCACGCAATGTAGATCCTTTTGCTTACTAACAGTGGCACGGTTAATCAGGATGCTCCTGTAAAAATTTCGTAGCAGTTTGTGTGAGAGCTGGGCCTGTTTTAGTTTTCTTGAGGAAGAAGAGTCTTTGTTGGACCTGTTATGACCAGGTGCGAGGTGATGGAGGTCCATGTCAGGTGTTTTGACACTCTAAGGGACTTGAAGTTTTTCATATTTTCCACTGCTTCTCCATGTATGAGGAGGGAGAGATGGACTTTCTCCTTGGTTCTCTAGAAGTCAGTAACCATTCTCCTTAGAGCCCTCACACTCCAAGTGTGTGTGTCCGACACCATTGGCACTAGTTGACCCTTGTTGGCCCTTGTCTGCCCTTGTTGTCCATTGTTTGTTTTTTTTGCTGATTTATTGTGTTGAATTGGCATTGGAGCCATTGTAATCACTGTGATTGTAACTTTAGCTCTGTGCAGCTGAAGAAAAATGGAAGTTATGAAAGAAACAAGGGGCTAAAGTCAAAAGAGTATGAAATCAAAAAAGGTGTTATATTATGTAAGTTTTTTTTTTAGCCATTTAGCTTTTTAGTAGAAAGAGTTTGTTAATGTTTATGTCATTGTTCACTAACACACGGTGAATATGTTTTGTTCTTTCAACATCAGGTTATGTTGCTAATGTGCTATCTGGATGACTAGCGTCTTGAATCCATTCTGACGGTCTTCTAATTTCCCTTTTTGAAAGACGAATTCTCACTGCCGCAGCCTGCTTGTATGGAAAGTTAGTTGCTCTCACTCGTGCACAGAACATACATGCTAGTTGGCCATTGGCTGTAGTCTTTGCAGTGTGTTCCACCGAGTTTTTGGCTAAGACACAGGCAACATGAGATGACACAACAGTATGGGTCTTAAGTCTTGGTCGGTCGCCCACTTTGGTCCAGACTGACATATCTCAAAAACTATTGGATAGGCTGCCTTGATATATTGTAAATGTTGACATCATTGCACAACTGATGCATCACAAGCAACTCAGCAAATGAAAAAAAGTAAAACTGGTGATGGACAAGTGAGTGACTTATGAGATGTGATGACCTCTTACTCACTTGTGCTGAGCTACTACTGGCGACTGAAGGGCTACCAAGCAGAATAAGATTTCTGTGTGTTTTTGATGTTGCAGCAAATATTGACAATCCCAAAAGTCTCCAGATGGCCAGGCTACCCTTAAGCTGTGTAGAGTGGCACAAGCCCAGACTGGGAACATGAGCACAACATAGCTGCCAGCACCTCAGACACTCTATCTCCAACTTGACTCATTTTAACTTCAGGTGAAAGCTGATTCAGTAAAGCTAACACTAAAACCACAAAGCTCCACCCAAACTCTTTGAATTTCAGCCCTGCAGGTGACTTCAGCAGAGGGCAACAAGACTGAACATGTGAGCTGGTACATTGCCAAATCTTCCAGCCAGCATGGAGGAGAGCCAATCTGATAATCCATGAGCTAATTGCACATGATCACACATGGTTAGCCTGTGGGGAGGAATAGTAAATACCAGGTTATATATGAATGATCTGGTACAGTATAGGTGCTGCTATATCTCAATTTGCTTCCATGTGTCAGTGTTTGTGCTGGAAGTATCTTTATGTAATGTAAAGTGTGTCAGGTTAAAAGGACACTTCAGCTGTCAGATCCCTGCTCCTTTTGAAAGCCTGCATAAATTCCTAAACCCATTCCATCTGGATGTACTGGCCAGATGCACCAATATAATCTTCACCTTCCTGGACCTAAAGGGAGACACAAAGCGCAAGCAGCAGGCCAGGCAAGACACAAACTAACAAGCCATGGCAGATCCAGTCAGCCTCAGAATGCACCTCTGCCTGACTGTCCCCAGTGGTCCGGTGTGGCGTTCGCTGACCGAGGTGCTGAATGTGCTCTGGCAAAGGTGGCACTGACTGTCGCTGTCCGTGGTGCTGACCCTCAGCTGGGGCAAAGCCCTCAGGAACTGTAAGGGTCTAGTGCCATGAGAGACAGCTGTTTTTCCACTGCTATTTATAGTAACCTCGAACTGAATCTAGTTGACAGTAAATTGTTTCTATTAACTAATATTAAAAGCAACACTAATCTTGCCTTTAACCTCAGCAGGATTTTTTGAAGTTGGTTTTCCCCTAATAAATGGTTTAATTTTAGGAGATTTTCCTTATGTTAATCCCTATCTATAGGCATATGTATAGTGAGTGGCCAGACACATGACTATATACAGAGTGTTTTAAATGTACTGTATATGAACTGTATAAGATGTCATTTCAATGCTGAGGGAGAGCACATTGATATGATTTACATACATCCTGTCCAGTGCTGCCTATGGCCACGTAAACCTTCAACATAAGGGGGAGATGGTGTTTATATTTCCAGTAGGAAACCTCTTGGCTCCTGTGATGATCACCAGTAAAACATCATCATCACTCTATAGGTTTGGTGTTTTGTTTGGTACCTTAAATTTCTACCTCATTCAGACAGGAGCTGTTTGATGAAAAGGGATTTTGGAGCCCCGTATAACTTCTTCAGTAGAGGGGTTAAATGTGCAAAAGGCTGGAGAGGATAGTGTCAGAGTCTAGGGATGTGGCAGTACAGCACCAACAGTCTCAGCGGAGAGGAGAGGCACATTTACAGGCTCAGGATGCATTTACACATGGGGATATTTTAAGGCAGGTGCAGTATTGGCATGGGGGGTTTGGGCTGAGCATAACACAGCCTGTATGGAGCAAAGCAACAGCAGCTGGCAGCAGGAACCTGGTTGTAGAGGAGATTTAGAGGCAAGAAGAGGATCTTGGATGTGCAGGAGCAGTCTCTCAGGCTAAAGAGGGCCAGGTGATGAGTTGAGAAAGTGTAGACAAGGGTGTAAAAGAAGTGTGTGCAAAAAGGACACAAGATAGGATTTCGTTTGTTTGTTGAGTAAACAAGTCAGTGGGCAAGTAATTTTGAACAGGCATGAAATAGGGCAGCTAAAGATAGGGAGGCACTGGAAAATGTGAGGGGATAATAGCTCATAGTCCCTCAGGAGGATGCTGCCACTAATCTAAAACCAGATCTTGTGTTGTGGTCAGTGTTGTATATTTTATGACAGTATTATGGGAGGATGCAATAGAAATGGCCTGAGGGAAATATACAGAGTAAGGAGTTGGGAGCAGAGGTTTGTACCCTCAGGTCCATCCAGTGGTGGATGGCTGCAGGAGTTTTGCGCACATGCCTGCAGGGCTTTTGTTTTTGAGTTGTTTCGTTGGTATTTCATGTTTTAGTACTCTGATGAGATTCTGTGCCAGGAAAGGCTCCTCCTGCTAGGATCTACTTGTTGTTTTGGTTTTGCTGGTTGTGATAATCTATAATTAACCCCACTTGTGGATATTGTTTGTGATGTTGGCAGATTACACGCTGAAGAAGGGCGTCTGCCCCAAAACATCCGTGTGGCAATATTATAAAGTAAATGGGGATGCTGTCCTAGTGTTTACCTTGGCAGAAATCTGTTCTTTTTAAACCAAAACACAATCATTTCCTTAAATCTAACCGAGTAAAGGCTTTCTGGCACAAAGCTCTGAAGGTAACAGCGGGTTTTGTTAGCAGATCAGTATTTTCCCTGCTAACTGAGCTGGGTGTGAGAGGGCGGAGCCAAAAGCAGGCACTAAACAACATGGCCGACACTGCTACCATTTCCAGTGCTGTGGGTTAGAAGAAAGGTGAGTGACTGGAGCAAAGATAGATGAGTTCAGGACTTATAACATCAACATGTGATGCAATAGACTAGGGTGACCATATTTTGATTTCCAAAAAAGAGGACATTCGGCCGGCCACGACATAGCCTACTTAAATGATACTCGCAGTTTACTCAAAGATGCNAAGTGGACATGTCCGGGCAAAAGAGGATGTTTGGTCACCCTACAATAGACAGAAGTGTACAGTGTGGCGCTTGTTAAGATGAAGTAGGTGAAGGGTCATCCCCCAGCATGTGTGGTGGATTGAGCAACATAGGTGGCTGCAGGCCTGACAGGCTTTTGGATCAACTTGTTGCTGCATGTCGTTGGTTAATGGTGTGAGACAGAAGTGCATGCTTTGTTGATTGCTGAGGTGAGACTAGCTGTTTTATGGTGACGTGGGCAGTGTGCTTGTTAACATGACATATTGGGCCTCATTCACAGTGTGTATACACAAATCTGTGCTTAAACTGTGCTTACAAATGTTTTATGCACAAGTCTGGGATTCATTAATATTTTCTTATCTGAATTTGTTCGTACTCTGTAAGCAAATTTAGAACTGCCTTAAGACTGCAGCTGATCGGAAGATTGGTGGTTTGATCCCCGGCTCCTCCAGTCCGCACGTCGAGGTATCCTTGGGCAAGACACTGATCCCCAAATTGCTCCTGATGGCTGTTCCATCAGTGTGTGAGAGCGTGTGAATGGTTATTGAGTATCTTGTATGGTAGTCTCAGACATCAGTGCGTTAATGTGTGTGTGAATGGATGAATGTGACATAGTGTAAAAGTGCTTTGAGTGGTCAGATGACTAGAAAGGCCCAGCTGTATTAGAAAATGTAAACACATCTTTTCACTAAATGTATATTTAGTAAAAATGCATTGAGGCTTTACTAGACAAGATTTAAAACCATTAATTTACAAATGTAAGTGAAATATTTAGTCTAAACACAATATAACATCCATAGATATCCACAAGCTGTCGTTGTATTGTTTCAAACATTCATATTTCTCCATATATTATCCATAATATCTTCAGTTTGCATGTAAATATTGCCGACTCCTCTCTGTAAAAGTGGTGGCTGAACCCTGACCTTTTGATTGACACTTCTTTTGAGCCAATAAGAGCTTCCATACTGAAAGTCTATACTTCAATAGGCAACAAGGGCCTGCGTTGATGGAAGTGCCTCCCCTACTTCCTTTGGCCTCAGAGCTCATCAGTGGCCAGCAACTGGCCCGATGGCTTATGTAGTGAGGGACACTCCTCACCTCCATGGGAGTTTTTAACTCTTTCTTGGCATTATAGACTGTCATACACACACAGAAATGATAAACACATGGCTCCTCTGTTGTCTTAAGGGGGGAAAACAGTCTTTCTTATCACTTAAAGGTGCTGTATGTAAGAATGTGGCCAAAACAGTTACTACACTCAAATTCAAAATACTGCCGCGAGTCGTGTCCGCCCCCCCCCTCCCCTACAGATTCGAGGTTGCTGCTCTGTGCTGAATTGCTGCGTTGTGCTCCGGCGTCTGGCAAAAACAGAAGTCCTGCATATCTGTTGCGGAGGGCTCCGGAGTGCCGCAGCAGAGACGGAGCCGGAATGCAGCACAGCCGCAGCCGGTGGAAACACACACATTGACTAGAACTGAATCCTATCGGCTCCACTGCCATGCTAGAGCGCAGACGCAACCAACACGCATCTGGTGGAAATTGGGGGTGATTTGTTTGCCCACAGGCGGCTGCCGTGGCAGGGCCGCGTCGCCGCGTCCTTGATCTTCGGTTTTCCAGCGGGCCGTTCGAGTATGTCCGGCTTCTCTGCCGCTGCTGCCGGAATACAGCTGAGGAGCCGGCTGCTAATGCTATGTATTGGGACACTGCTAATGCTGCTTGCCGTGCTGCTAACATTTGTTTCTCAATAACATCAGTCGGGTCGATGACCCACCTGCACATGGGCTACAATGTATGATGGAAAATGATTAACAGTTGAAAGTATTCAAAATGTCCATCCCCGTCTAGCTATGATGCTAGTTAGCCAACTTTGGCTAAAGCTTACCTGTCGAGGAGAAGAGTCGCCACTTCGACATCCGATTTCAAATTCTTCTCTGCTTTCAACCATCTCCACCGTTCACAAGCATCTCCTATATAGACCCTCACTTTGCCTCGAGTTTTGTCTTGGCATTTTTTGGGAATCATAACGAGGTTGTTTGGGCTTAGTCGCACCGTCAGCCATTGTAGCTCAGTCGTAACTGTAACTGATGCTGAGACTCTACTGACTGCGTGACTGGTAGACGACGGTGGGTGGCGCAACAGGCCAAAACACAAATTCAAAACATAAACATGATTTGCGGACCGTAAAAATTTTTTTTAAATGCGAATATTCTGGCTGTACTATTGTTGTCGGTGAGATCGGTATGTTATATTAACATTATTCCTTAGTCTCTGTGACATATTAGGAGGATTTTACAACTATTTGCTTTAGATTTCTTACATATAGCTCCTTTAAGGTTTTCTGGAAATGTTTCTATATACAGAAAGCTTCTAAATAGACATTTCTGTCTATGTTTAATAGTTTTTCACTCATTCACAGATTTAGAGCATTATTTTACCCTCTTTTTTTTTTTAAAAGCACCAAGACAAAACCTTAGAAAAATGTGTAAAATGTTTATTTTCTGTGATGTAGGTGTCTACTTTGAATTGAGACCATGTGAGGATTCATGCTATGGCCCCACTGTGTTCTCCAGCAAATACCTCCCAGTTCTAGTCATCTGCAGCATCGTTTTTCAAGATTAAAAAAATGGTTTATTTCAGTTGTTTTGAAACTTATATGACTTACAGTGATTTTGATTGTTGGGAAACAAACTTTGAAGCGTTACCTTTCATATGAGACCATGTATGTACATGTACTAAAAATGGAACAAGACCAGCTTTCAGTTTACTGTGGGTATGGCTTGGATGGGCATTTAAGGTGAGTTTAGGTGAATTTTACAGGGAGGATGAGAGGGTGCCCACCTGCCGACCCTGTAGACTTGCCTGCACTCTTACACTTACACACAGCTTAATTTCGATACCATGTTCTGTTATTTGCTAAGGCAGGTTGCGGGACATAATTCAGTACTGGACTTACATAGCTCACCTGAGTGTTGGTGCATTTTACTATGCATTGATAACTGACAGAGATAATATTAATGAAAGCATTTAGACAAAAATACTCATATCTCTTTGGGTCAAGTGCATGAATCATTGCATGTGTGTAGAATTCACAGACATCAGGGGTATTAAAGAGTAACTAATGACCTTTAATAAGTAAATAGAAAATCTTGCCATAAAACACATGCTTGTTAATGCTAATTAATGTTACATTATCTTAATGTCACAGGGTGTGAATGCCTACAGCACTGCATTGTAATGCAGGGAGCTGGATAATTTAGATTATTTTCAATTATGAAGCCAATTAATCTCACTAAAATACAAGACAATGTGTAATCATTAATATCTTCATGGTTGAACAGCACACAGAGATGGCGCAGGAGCATATTTTGCAAGGATACCACTGTAGGTCGTTGTGTTCCTATAAATAGTGCATAGTTATTATTCTGCCCTCCCAGCGTCAAACCACCCCCCACCCACCCATGCCATCCCCTATTCACTCACATCCACCATCCTATGTGTGTACTACACCTATACAGCTCTTAGTCTTTCACTCCCAGGCTCTTAGTCTTTTTGCAGTCTGTAACCTTTAAACTCTTCAGGAGAGTGATTCATGATCCCGAACACTCACTTGTCTTGTCTTTGTTAATGCGTAGTTTGGATTATATAATTGCTAACATGCATTTCAAGACACTCTGAAGCTGATGGACAGATGAGGGAGCATTTTTGTCTCCTTCTCTGAGGCATAAATAGTTCCAAAACAATTTTCATCTGGCTGAGTCACCCCTGAAGAGCAAAATGAGGTCAGCCGGGTAAAGATGGATGAATACATTCAAGATCATTTGGATTACAGATGATACTGATAATGATTTCATGCATCATTCCAAAATACACTCTTAACACTTCAATACAGTACAATTATGCAATGATGCTTTTTGCAGTACATTTGCAACTAATGTTAGACACTAAAATAAGAACATTTTCATGCAAATTACTGCTGTTATTCCACCATTTGTTACTCTTTACCAAAGAAGTATGGCAACTTCCTTGGTATACTTGCACACACTTCTTTTATAGGAGTATATTAGTCATATATTTTAAGGATGATAGTGCCCATAAAATCACCAAAAATATCACAATTGTGCTTTGAATATGAGCCACATTTAGTATATTTAGTAAGTATTTAGTCGAGTAAGTTACGTTAGTCTTTATTTCACTCCTTTTATCCACCACGTTCAAAGTGGAACGCACCTGCTGTGTCTGGTAAAAGTAGCACTGATTGAACTTGCACCAGCCCTCCATTTACGGTGATGAAACCATTATTGGAGTGGGTGGAAATTAAGCAGTTTAAGCTCAAAGGAATTAATACCTCCCTCATACAGCTGTGGCTGATTGAAAATAAGCACTTGAACACGTCATCAGGTCCTTATACCCACTCATTCAGAGAGTTGTTTCAAGAACATGGATGCTTTGTTTTTGACAGTTTGTTAGTCCAATGAGCCCAATGAGCTATCAATGGGCCTATCAAGTGACTGTGTTCATTTTAATGCAGACTTCCAACCAATTTGACAACAACATATATTACATTTAGATTCTGGAACCTACGTTAGCCGTTAAACATTAACGTTACGTTATATAGCCCAGTCACCAGAAGGAAATGTTGGCATGGTACATATCTGCAAACCACGGATATGTTACATTTAAACTGTTTATATATATATCAACGTTTCTAAAGTGACATTGTTCTGATAACATGTAGGCCTATATGAGTTTGTTTGATACCTAGGCATGGTAAAAGGTAAATGGACTTGCACTTGTATAATGCCTTTCTAGTTTTCCAACCACTCAAAGCACTCTTTACACTACAAGTCACACTACACACACATTCACACACTGGTGGCGGATGCTACTGTACATGATGCCACCTGCTACACAGCTTAAACACACTCACACACCAATGGAACAGCCATCGGGAGCAGCATGCAGTTCAGTAACTTGCTCAAGGATACTTTGACATGCGGACTGGAGGAGCGGGTGATCAAACCACTGATCTTCCGATTCGTTGACGACCTACTCTACCTCCTGAGCCACAGCTGCTCAGGAGGCACCTGCCACAGCTTGGCAAGATGGCCACCAAGCTGCAGACTATGCCATTTAGCAAGACATCCCGGCATTTTCTGCAGCTACCATCAAAACTGGATGTTTTTTAGAATATCACCGCACAGCAGGAAGCGTGTATTTACTGCTAACTTAACTAGATCCTAGAGAACTAGATCCATGAGTAAATCCACACGTCCTCCTGCGCAGTGATACGGTTGGCAGTTGTAACTTAGTAGACAGAAAATAGTACCTAGATAGAACTGCTCACAACAAAGTCTGCGGATTATTATGGGTACTGGGTCATGATTTCAGAAAAGAGACATTGATGTTGAGTTTTTTTTTTCTTTTTTATTTAGTGCTTCGAAAACCACAAGCTGAGTGACATTTAGTTCCATTATATTTGAGAAAAGAGAAGGCAGACATCTCTACTAGGCTTGGGCGGTATCGACCAGTGAGATCAGCAACTTTGTTATGTTTGCAAAGTCTTTTAGCCTTCAGTCTAATAAGTGCACAATATAAATGACAAGAAAGTTAATATTGTTACACTTATTTCCTTACTAAACAGAGACATGCAACTGCACACCTTCTGAATTAACGTTAACTCATCCTTCATTCAAACTAGACAGAAACAAAATTAAACTCACCAAAGCTGTCTTGGTTAACATTGTTATCTAGTTAGTCCACTGTTCCAACAATCACCACATGTTGAAATAACTCTAAATTCTCTGAGTTAGAAGTTCTCCCCACCGTCTCTCTCTGCTGTTGCTGGCCGGCTGTTTACAGTCCTGTAACGTTATCCCCATCCCCACCACCACTGTGTCTGTTAGCTCAGCTGCCTGTTCCAACAGTCAAGACCGGAGACTGACCTCTGGTGGCACATGATGTGCACTACATACAATGAATGTAATAGAAAGAGGAGTGCCTGTATTTTTGATGGTACTGAAAATCATAGTCGGGATTTCCCTGGTATACTGTAACACTGTGAAACTGCCTAAGCCTAATCTCTATCCAACACTCACACCAAAACAATCTGGATTAATAAATAGCACTGCTAGAACCCATGATGATTTTGCATGATCGTGAATATTTCCTTTCCTTTCATCGATATCGGCTATAATATTGGCTTTAAAATTAACCATCAGAATCATCCAACATGAGGTGTCGGTGGCTTAGTGGTAGAGCAGGCGCCCCATGTACAAGGCTGTTGCCGCAGCGGCCCGGGTTTGAGTCCAGCCTGTGGCCCTTTGCTGCATGTCATCCCCTCTCGCTCTCCCCCTTTCACACTTAACTGTCTTGTCCGTTAAAGGCAAAAAATGCCAAAAAAAAAAAGAATCGTCCAACATGCTTTTTTTAAAATTTCCACAGTGAATGAATATCACATACATTTAAAAGTATTGTATTTCATGTCTCCATCTGTTGGTGGAAGAGACTTGATGATCTAAAATTAGGTGGGGGAAAAAGTGGATATATCAGTATCGGTATCAGTTATTGGCCAAATGAGTTGTTACATATTGGCATATCAGATATTAGTCCAATATCGTGTATCCCTACCTACTACATGAAGAAAGTGTGGTGGTACATTACTGTGGATTGTTGAAGCATCTATCACATGATGGTCCAGGACCTGCAAGACACTCTTGATCACAGACATTTGAGCTTCCCAGAGGTTAGAGAGTTAAGATCAAGAGGAACTGACTGTCCTCATGAATAAATATTTGATTATTATTATAATGAGTTGTGCCGTGGTTCATTGGAGCATTCGGTTAATTATCATGTCATTCTATGGATGACAGCGAGGCTTTCATCTGAACTTTGTCCAAGTATCAGGTTCGTGCTTGTCCCATGTGACCCTGATTGTCTCATACCAGTGTTGATATTACATCCTACAGAAAGTGCCCATTAGATGAGTGGGCAAAATATTTTGATGATTCGGGTGAGGGAGCACTTTCTTCACCTTGTAGGTCCCAAGCTGCTCTGTTGTTAATTATTCACCCTGCTGATTAATCTTTCAGTAACACCAAACTGCGCCAGGGGACGAGGTTAAAAGGGATGCAAGGTGTGATCAGAGTCTCAGTAAGAGTTGGCGTGAAGAAAATTTAGACTTTAAAAACTTTAAAAAAGAAAAAAAAAAACTGTCCCATGTCACCATAAAAATTACAGTACAGGATGTTAAAGTCAGTACCCTACTAGCATTAAATATAAAAATTAAAAACAAAATTTATGTGATTCAGTTTTACTATTTATTTAAATTTATTTTTTGTCAAAGAACACACGATGAACTCTCTTTTAACCCACATTAATGTCACTCACATTTAAAATGGCAAGTTAATACATTTGTGTCTTTTCTTCACAAATATCCTATTTCAATCTTTTATTTGGTTTTCAGAGGGTTTCCAAAATTAGAAGACTACCAAAATCACTACACAAAATTTTGACCATATGTAATGCTTTTATGTACCATTCTCATGAACATCTTAAGATGACCTTGAAGGAATTCCTTCAAGTTTTGCACAAACATCCATTTGGACTCAGCAATGAACTGAATAGAATTTGGCGGTCAATGGTCATGGTCAAGGTTGTTGTTACCTTTTCCGTCTCATTCTTGTGAGTGCGATATCTCACAAACACCTTGTGGGAATTCCTTCAAATTTGGCACAAACATCCACTTGGACTTAACGATGAACTGATTAGAATTTCATGGTCAAAGGTCAAGGTCACTGGGACCTTGTCTCTCATTTTCATGAACGCAATATCTCGAGAACACCTTGAGGGAATTCCTTAAAATTTGGCACCAACATCCACTTAGACTTGATGATGAAATGATTAGAATTTCAGGGTCAAAGGTCAAAGCCATTGTCACTTTGTCTGTGTCATTCTCATGAACGCGATATCTCAAGAACACCTTGAGGTAATTCCATCAAATTTGGCACAAACATCCATATGAACTCTATTTATATTTTGATGTTCAAAGGTCACTGTGACCTCACAAAACATGTTTTTGGTCATCAATCAATAATTCATATGCTAATTATGACAAAATTACACATAAATGTCCAATAGAATAGAATAATTGCGTGATGACATTTTATATCCAAAAGGTCAACTTCACTGTGACGTCAGCAAAAACACTTTTCTTGCCATTACTCAGTGCCATAACTGCTGACATTTGGTCAGTTACTGAAGTGGTGACACTAATTTTGGGTGCCCACCTTGAAGCTATGGTGATTATATAGATCGTGTGCATTGCTGGGTTGAAGATATGTGTGAAGCATCCATGTTTTAGAAAATGTAGTTGTTATAGCTAACTGAAACTTGACTGTTTCACGGAGGCATACAACTGTGAGGCGATAGTTCTAGTTTTATTTAATCAAAGATTTTGTAGTTTGGGGTCCCTCCCTCAGCTGGACTTGGGACATTGTCTGCCATTGCAGTCCAGTTGGCAGCAATCCTTGTCTTTTGAGTTAGATTTTAATATTTGATAAATGCAAAATATTTGACCAGATAGGACCTTACATCACCCTCAACAGTAGTTGAGTAAAAAAAAACCTCAAGGTCACCTCACTCACTCACTTGTTATGAAGCTTTACGGTCTTCAAATCTCCTGTGTAAGTGAATAAGTGGACCCTCTCGAGCTGAGACTGTTTGTCAAAAGATTCTTCATATTAATCGTGCACAGAAATATAACACAACATTGTCAATATGTGTGCTGTGTGTGAGCGCAGAGCAGCAGCTGTGTGCATTGCAGCACTTGCCATGAAAGTTAGTTTGGCCATCTGACCCTGCGGAAAGCTGGAGCGGGTGATGTCGGGGTGGATTGGGGGGATAAGCACAAAAATAGAATGTGACATGGCCCCCCAGAGAGTAAAAAAAACATGTAACTTTGTTTTTAGTCAGATATTGAGCAATGAATTCCCACTGTCATCTTTTTTTCTGTGTTTCTGTTTTTTAAAATAGGTGTTTATTTTGTTTATTACTGTACACCACATTTTTCTGTTGTTTTTTTCTTCTCGCTGTCTCTACAGACATTAAATGGGCCATATTGCACCCTGAGGCTTGTGCGTCCCCCGCTGCAGTCCAATGTCTACAGAAGGGGAAAGAGCAAGAGAGGAAAGGAGGGGTAAATGAAGAGAAAGTGCTAGAGATGGAAAAAAAATGTTAATAAACAAGACTCACACATCTTATATGCATGATATGTTCCAAAATGAAGATCCAAATATCAGAATTTCTGCTGAGCATAATAGAAAAGGAGAGGGTGTTGATAGTACTATGAGTGTAACTGATAGGGTTACACCTGACAATGACTGTACAGAGTATGAATGGCCCAGCATCGGCGACACTTGCCTGCACTGGATGAGATGCACAGAGCATATAAAGGTAGCAGAGGAGTTAAAGCAGGCCGATGTTGAAGAGGGGGGGAGGACGGGAACGCTGGAGTGAAGATACTTTGCCTCTCCCTGGAGCAGAGGAGACAGAGACACAGATGTCAGAGAACAAAAATTCCCCAGAGAGAGGAGGGCAAAAATCTGCTCATTTCTCAGCTTTGCACTGTGAAACACAGTTCGTGAGAGCCTGAGAGTCTAATTGGCTCCGTGTATTAACATCATTACACACTTTTGCCCTGCGTCCCCGGACATCTGCTGTGAGAGTTATGACCGTAGGTGTGCAGATGGGGTGAGACTTAATGATTGTCACGCTTTATTTTCAGTGTTTTTCTTTTTCCCTTTTGAACTTTGCTGTCACTATTTTGAGTAACCCACAGTCAAATATTCCACTATGTTCACACTTTGGCACCATTATTATACCCTGATTATGCAACCGTGTTGTGTGTACACAACAAAAATATTTGTGACTCACAGAAGTTGGAAAGCAAAATTGGTGTGAATTTTATTTATCTACACAAGTTAGAATCAAACCAACTAAATAAGAAATAATAAAAAACAAATGTGCAGGGAGAGGAAAAGAGGCCATGCAATACCAAGATAATAAAAAAACAATATTGACATTGTCGAAGATATATCGAGTATATAAATAAATAAAACCGAGACCAAAATATAATCTAAAATTTGCTTGCTTAGTATTCCTTGTACTAACCAAATTAAAATAATGTTTCATAGTTTAGGAACTCTAACAAATGAAAATGTACCTATCATAGTGAAATCTTTGGGTATATGAAGATTATATGACTCTCAGGTTGAGGAGAAAGTGAATCTGTGAATTTGTTGGAATATACAGTAAGAAGAAAGATGATTTGGTAGATTGTTTAATTTTTTTCAATGTTTTCTTTGGTTCAAAAACACTGATGTCCAATGGCCACGTAACATTGCATTTCCAGTCTTTTAGTGGAGAGTATTAAAATAAATCATGCTCTCAAAATTCAACATTGGTGGAGACGCAGAAAATGGAAGGTTGGGAGACCTCTCCCAGAAATTTTTGAGCATTTAACACTTAAGTTCCTGCATTTTGGTTAATTTTTATGCACCAGTTTGGGTCTTTTCTGCATCAATTTGGGCAATAAATGTTTCCCCAAAATAAAAGTCCTCTGCTACTTTCATGTTTTTATTGGTGAGACAAATGTACATGATCTAAATATTGAGGGGACCCTGTGCCCCCTCTGAAATCTGCACCTATGTTTGCTCTAACAGCCTATAGTTCTGTTTAGTATATCACATTGCAGTTGTTTGTTTATCCCCATGCTGACTAATGAATAAATGGAGCCTCGGTGTTAATTCCAAAAAAGGTTATGTTACTATTTATAGCTCAAAACTGCTGAAGTGTGTAAAGGAATTTCACTTTGTCATCATTTTTGTGTAATGCTTTTTAATGTTTGCTCTTGTATTGAATCTATGTTGCATTGGTGCAGAGTCTTTAAATTGTATTTAGTTTAAGAAAATCAACACCTTTTAGAAACTCAACATCTGAACTGATCATTTTAGAGGATTTTGAAACAAAAATCTTAGATCAGGGGTTCTCAACTGGGTGCCATTTTAGGGAGCCAGCATATGATTAAAGGCCACACAGGAAAAGTGCACACACTAAGGCTCTTTATGACTTCTATGACTTTTTATGACAAACTAACACTTTGCAAAAACTGTCAGGCTGTTGGGGCATTTTAAGCATGACTGAATATTCGGGGGGATTTGTCCTCAATATACATCATAGTTAGTTACACTACAGGTCTGTAGGACACAGGGCTACTTTCTGACATGCTTAAAAAAGACCTCTGACCTTTGGCACGAATGTGTCAGCAGCCACTTGTTGATTTTTTTGGTGAATCTGTCTGTCTGACATCATTTGTCCGCAGATGTGAAATATTTAAGGTTGTGTTTTCTTAAGTAAGAGAAAGGTTCAAACTGCAATAACAAAATAGAAAAGGAATATTAATGAAGCGCCTCATTATGCGAGGAATGATCTGTAGTGACGTTGGTCCTAATGAACTTTACGCGTGGACTGCGTGACAGACAGGCGGTAACGCAACACAGTGCTGTCATCCAAACTTAGCGGAGCCCCCTGTGAAGCGTCAGACGGAGCGCCCGGCTGCCAGATCAAGCTGCACTTCACTTTCACTGCAAATGCTCGATCAGGTGGCTGCTGCTTCAACTTCACCCCCGCGGACTGTGCAGTGATGGTCGAGTGCGTGGATGTGGATTAGTAGAGAGTGTTGGTCCAACTGGCTGATGCTGAACACCTTGCACGTGGCGGAGGACTGCCTTCTTTTCTTTTGCTCGACCTCCAGCCTCCAGCAGCTTCACTCTGCCTGTCAAGCGACAGAAAGCGAACCATGAGCTCCTCTCTCCCCAAAAGCGAGTCCACTACTTCTCTGCTGAGATCCTCGGGGCTCAACCGCAGGTCTGCGCACTCCAGTAGCGCTCCGCGAGATCACCGGAGCCACCGCGCTCACTATCATCCCACCGGGGCCGGAGGCTGCGATGATGCAGGCTGGACAGAGGACTGCGAGACGAGCGCGCGGAGACCTCTCTGCCAGCCAAGACATGCAGACTCTCGAAATGTTGGTGATCACCGGGCGCAGAAGAGCCACTCTCACCGGCAGGCGAGCGTGCCGGATGACGGTTACGCTCAGGAGGATGTGAGGCACCGGACGAGCCGGCATCAGAAAGAGCGCAGCAAGTCCACCAGGTCCAAACACTCTCATCATCACCACGACTCCTCTCGAGGCGAGCTGCCTCCTGCAGCGCATCACCAGGGCGGCGCCCAGCAGGACAGGAGGACCTCTCCAACTCCTTCTTATCCAAAGCAAACGGACGACGCGGCTTTCTTCTTCGAACCCAGAGAGAGAGTCATCACCGGCTCGTCCTCCAGCCTCAGCTCTGACCCACCTGCGACAAGCGCACCTGTCAAGCCCGCATCCAGCCGCACATCCAAAAGACTGAGCGCAACCGCGTCAGAATATGACTCTAGCCTCCATCCCATAGTGAAGTCAGTCTTTGGGCAGGTAAGGGGGCATGGAGAGGACATTAAACCTTTGAAACAGTTGTGCAGATATAAGTTTGTTTGTTGGAATGCAGCAAAAAAGTCGATTTAAGAGTGTGCGTCTGCGCAAATGTGTGGGAGTTTTGTCTTGTAACACAATGCAAAGGGCAAAATTTCAATTTGCAGAGTAAATAAATCAGCAGCAGCATGAATCAAGAATCCAGACTCAGAACATTTGGTGGGAACAGGCACAAAACTTCAGTACTCAGATGGCTAAATTTAAGAACAAAGTAAAGACCTTAATACCAATGCAGTCTTTTTTCTTTTGTCAAGTCTTGCTGGTTTCACATACTCAGTCTAAATGGCAAAGACAAGGCAAAACTCCCCAAAAACTTAAACAAGTGAAATATTTTAGAGGCAATTCAAAGAGAGATCCCCCTCTGTGGACAGCTGGGGGTGCAATTGGAGCCATAGGTGGGGAAAGAAGCAAATAGAAATAAGACAGCTAATTTAAAAGTCCATCAGTAAGAGTGTAAATCCATAGGACTAAAATCCAATCATTACACTAATCCCAGTATAAGAGGGAGCAGGTATATCAGTCTCAGCGGCTTACTCTCACTCAGCATTACGTCCATATTTTAAACAAACTTATGTGATATTCTACTCCTTTATTGTAAAATTTAGCTGTGGATGCTTGACAGTGTATCACAGCCGCAGAGCTGATTGGTCGACAGCAGGTGGAGGTTCACGGGTGAGATGTAGGTGAAGCTGGCAGCCCTCCGGTCACCCCAGTTGAGCTGATTAAAAATGGATGCACACATTCAGTCCAAATCTGGTTCCTGTATGTATCTGGTATCCATCACTTTCATGACGGGGGTTGCTGCAGTCTGTCATGCATCCCAGTATGAATACAGCCGCTTTCATTGTGCCTGTCACCTGAGCAACAGCAGGGGGATCAACTTTCCCGCTGTGTGGAAAACTTGTCAATGATGAGAGCTTGTTACTCACACAGACACACACATGGGCACACAGGTAAGTACGTTAATATACTGATACACATTGAGGTGAATATGTGGGTTAACATCAAATAAAGGGTGTTATTTCTTTTCCCTGCATCACCCGTTCACCTACTAATAGTTGTCTGCCACACTTCTCCTGTGACTCCAACACATCGTGCAGTTGTACAGCACAGCAGGCTGTCTGTTCCCTCCCATCTTTTTTCTTGTTTCAATGAAATCCTTCTCTCTGCGTTGATGATAAAAAGCTCAAGAGGAGACAATTACCTCCCCGAACGCTAATGTGTTCCAGAAATAACTCCTCTCAATCCAGGCCAGAGCTTCAATCAGTCTTAGGGGTTCCAGTGAGGCGAAATCCATGCAGCGGTGTGCTATATAAAGTCTCTGGAGCTGCAGACGTGTGTGGAAATAGCAGATGTTTTGTCATTGCCATCGAATCTATAAATGACTGCTTATATTTTCCACCTGAAATACTTGGAGTTTTGGGAGAATAGTAAACAGTTTTACAGGGTTATTGTTTATTTGGATAGTGATGTTGGCAGCTGTGGATGTTTTCTGTTGAGAGGGATGGGAAAAAATAACAGGATTACTCAGTTATCAACTCAAATTAAAAAAGTTCAGACACTCAGCGATGATGAATGCATGTTTTGTGACTGAATCATCAAGTTTTTAAAGAGGACAAGTCCCTGTGATGCCAATGTGAAGTCATTTGACGCCACTCAGTTGGGCACATCAGTGTGAAAGATGTGTGTGAGCATGAAAAGAAAGAAACTGATAGAAGAGAGGTTTTTTTGCACCTGCTCAGCACCTTACCGGAGCTGTTTCTCTCAAGTGACCACGCAGTCATAATAACATGCCTTTAATGCTCCTTGAATAGCTGTGGCAGCGCACCGCAGAATGCAGGGTGAGATGTTGCACACTACAATTCTACTCTTTCTTTTCACATTTTCTTATGTAACATCAAGATCTGCATACAATCCCAACAGAACTCATTCGCTGCCAGTGAAAGAAGCTAAAAATAGCCCATCAAGACCTGATTACGAGAGACTGGAGGAGGACAGAGTGTTTTTTATTTTTTGTTGTTGTTGTTGTCTTGGTAAGAATATACAGATCCTTTGGCGAACATGCTACCTGACAAAGCAAATTTGAGATACAGGTGAACAAAAGAGCAAGTTTCCAGCATGTGCTGTCATGTTTCTCAGAGCCACCGATTTATAATCCACGCTTTCATATTCATAAAATGAATCATGGTTGCAAAATAAGGCTAATGTGGGGGTTAGAGTAAGGACAAATGTGAGATGTGGCGAGCTGCTTCAGTGTGTTTTGCATCTTGATGGTTGCTGTGATTCAGATAAAACATTTCAATGTGAAAATGTGTACATTCAAAGCATGCAGGCTCCAGTAACCTCACATCTCTGCACATTAAACTATCCAGGTTGCACCAGACACCTTGATCAAGGACGGAACATGAGCAGTTTTATGTCCCTGTAGAAATTCTGTTTCTATTTTAAGAGATTCCAACAATCCACATCCCTCAGCTTTCGTGACCTTCAGTGACCTTGCTCACAAAAACCCTCAGTGGGAATCTGGGAACGTGCTACAGACCTCTTATTTTAGGACTTCTGTTATCTACTGCAGAGAGATTTATAATTGAGCGGATGATTTTCTTTTCAAATTAAATTTAGATGAAAGAATCTGCGTATTAACCAGCAGAGGGAGCACGCACCGCTCGCACTAATGGGTCTGAACTCAAAAGAGTGTGTGAGTGAGGGAGATTAACAGTCCACTGTGTGTCACATCAGTGAGACAGGAGAAGTGAAAGGGCAGGAAAAGAAAGTGAAGGAAGCGAGGCAATCGGACAAATCAGGAGGAGGAGGACAAAGGATAAAATAGAAAGTGCTGGCAGACCTGATGATTGTTATATAAGACAAGCGCTCATCGACTCTCACTTCCCTGCTCCCACCTGACAGCGGCGGAGACAATGAGAGGAAAGGTCTTAAAACACAGATTAGCCCTTCACTTCCTCATCTGGTTCTCCTGCTCCCATCCTGACATTTCCTGTCTGCCTTTCCATTTCCTCTTCTTCATTGCTTTTACAAAACCTCTCTTCTTTTTCTCCTTGTTTCCTCTGCCGGGGTCACGCTGACCTTGATGATGTCTGAGGAGTGAAGGAGAGGAGGCATGCTTTACAACAAAAGACAAAATTAGCAGAATAAAGAGACAGAGCTGTGTGGAAATGAAAGGAGAGATCATCGCATTCACCACAGCATATGCCTCCAGTATGTCTAGAGTATAACAGGCTATTTTTAGACGCAGAGGGATATTTTTATATCTGTGCTGGCAGAGAAGGAGGTAGAAAATTCACTCTTTGGTTAAATCCCTTTTTTGAGATGAGGATTAGGCAGTGAAATGCAAAAGGCTGCGCGCACAACTGCACGTGCTGCAATTCTAAGCACATGCGTGTGCGTGATGATGCTAAATATTCATGCAGACCTGAGGCTGAAAGCGAAAGTCAGTGAGAGACAGGAAAATGAGACAGAGGACACAGGATAAATGAGTCAGAGGAGAAACAACAGAGGTTTAATTGACTGAAATGAGACATGTCAATATTTTTTTTCTCCCGCTGACGCACTAGACGTTTAACCACACTTATTGAACGTGTATCTGAAATAACACCAAAACAGCAGAGTAATCTGCATGAAAGCTGATGATTTGAGCTATTTGGATTTAAATGACTTAATCAACTGTAGGATAAAACTGTGACGTCTTAGCCCAAATACAAGACGATGACGCAAGTGTGCACTGTATTCACCGCCCTAAACGTCCTCTGTTGACGACAAAAATACGCACAGAAAAATCTCACAGTCACTGTTTTTATCCTTTTATCTTCACTTCAGAATACATTGTGAGCTAAACCCACACTTTAGAGGAATTTTTGACATGACTACATCTTATTCCACTTTGCAAATAAAAAGATGGGCACAAAATTTTGCCTTGAAATAGCAACAGAACAATGTCAGGTTGCTGAACGCATGAGAGCTTGCTATTACATCAATCCCTTCCTTCCCCCTTGACATCTTTCAGCTCATTTAACACACTCGATGGCAGTGGATGAAGCAGGATGAGCTTCCAGTCTAGTGCATATAGATTTCTGTGCATAGTGTGTACAATGCAAACATCATTTTAAATCCTGGAAAGCTGTGGGAACACAAACACTCCTCAGATATTCAGATACATGTTGTCCTGAGATGTTGGTGAAATGTTGTCGGTATGTGGTGTGTAAGCAGTTATGTAAAGTAAATGGTGTGTGTGAGTGAGAAGGGGTGAGGAAGAAGGATACAGCCAGAGAGAGAGGGGAGAAATGGATCTCATGCCCGTGCACACTATGTATGGTCTGACATTATGAGAGCTGACGGCTCCTGTGTCTGACGTCTGATGTGTTCTGAAGTTCACAATGAGCCTCCGGTGAGAGGCTGGGTGATTCATCCGCAGAACAACACAGAGGAGCTGCAGAGATGTTGAATGGGAGCGAGATCTGAAGCGACTCCGGCGTGAATGTGTTTATTAAAATAGAAGAGAATAGACAAGGTCAAACAGCAGAGGGAAATAAGGATGCTTATTAGTGCTGCAATGGCCAATGCTGAAGTTATCTCAGGAGTGAATGCAGCTGTTAAAAACCTGAAATGAGGATTTTATACTGTATATTGTGGTTTGGAGTGGTAGAAGAATTGCTCACATCCTTAAAGCCCCTCTAAGTTAGAAAATGTGTTTTGCTCATCGTTATTCCACTTGGATGTTTGACCTTCACTCTGCAGATTGATGTGTGTGCAGAGTCACACTAGACACACACACTAGAAGGCTGTTTTGTAATTCATCTCCTGAAGGGAGAAAATTTCTCTGTGCTGAACTTAAGACAAGCATAAGCATGACTTTATGACATCACAGCTTGTTTGGAAACTAATCATGGTTCGATCTGAAACTTATACAAGTGTGATGTGGAAACTTGTAGCCTCTAGCACACACTGAGAATGGAAAGTATTATTAGGGCAGCAAAACAATAGGGTCCTGGCAGCTTAGGCTGCCAGGACCCTATTGTTTTGCAGCTTAGGCTGCCAGGACCCTATTGTTTTGCTGCATGTTCTTCTTCTTCTTCTTCCGAGGAAATCATACTTCCCATGCGCGAAAAATCACCAAACTTTGCACAAAGGTCCAGTCCCATGCCAGATTGCCTCAGCTGCAAAAACAGGCCAATAGTCCTGATGGTGGCGCTACAGCAAGCCTCTAAAGTTCAAAACTTTGAAAATTCACAA